>NC_046171.1:7933751-7975792 GCF_011064425.1 Rattus rattus | reverse complement strand
CAGCACTAGGCTGGACCCCATCACAATTGAAGACTTTACCTCATGGAGTTACCAATGCTTTCTCCTTTTTTAAGAGGGCGGGCATGTTTGCCTGGGGGAGCTATTGTCCTCCTGGGATGTGGGTAGTCTCTGGCTTATTGGCCCGTTTAAAAAGGAACATGCCAGACACTTCGGCGTTGTTTACCAGGCTATGACCCCATTGACAAATGGTGCTTCTCCCAATATACATTGGCCCTTTGAAAGATTAAGAGTTCCCCAGATCATTCTTGTCACAGTCATGTGGGGTCATTGTATCAAGGGACGGGCAACTTTCTCGAGCTCGACCAACCTAAGACATCGGCCTGGTGAGAAGTATTCCAACGACGTAAGGCCGAGTCATCGTTAGAACGACCTAAGACGGAGCAATGACAAGATTGACGTGACACCCAGATTCAGAGACCACAGTCATTTTATTAAACAAAAAAAAAGGGGAGATGTAGGAGCCATGGCGCAGCAACTGCATGATAATGAGGAATCTGCCCTCCTAACAGCAGTACTGAGCATGCGTGGGGTTTTGCACCTGGCGTCAGTCTGACTGAAGGCACTATATTAATGGAGGTTCATACCAGGTTCATGCCACCACCCTGGAGGACAAGTAGCTGGGATGGCAGTGGGGTGACTTCAGTGCCACCAATCCTGAAAAGATATTAGCATGCTGTAGTGTATAAAAGGAGGCGGCTTTTAGCCGTAATACTGAGAGCTATAACACTTGGAGCTGTAGCACTTGGAGCTGTAACATTGGAGGCTGGCTGCCGCCACCTCCCCTGTATCAACAAAAAGTCCTGCAGTAAAGGCCGCTGAGAAGAATCCGACCGTCTTCCTTGCCAATGATTGGAAGCGACATGTATACACACATGCTCAAGCATATGTAACACATATACACACAACATTATGAAAACAAAAAATGCTAAACCTTTATTTGGGCATACTTCATTGGCCTGTTTCTAGGTTTTTGTTCTGTTCTGTTTGTCCATATTCCTTGGCCAGTATCACTCGTCTTCATTTTGATAGAAGTATTAAAATTGGGCAGATTGATTCCAGTCTCTTCTTTCCTTTTCAAGATAGTGTTAGCCCTTTCCCTGTTCCTGCCCTCTGTGACAATGGCGATGAGTTTGCCGAATGCCTTTCTTTACTGCCCTAGCAGGTCTAGCTCAGGTTTGTGTATTCATTTGTTTTGTTTAGTGATTAGGTTTATTCATTTTATTTTGTGTGTGAGGGGTTTCCCTGCATGAATGTCTGTGCATCGTGTGTGTGTGTGTGTGTGTGTGTGTGTGTGTGTGTGTGTGTGTGTGTGTGATGGTCAGAACAGGGTGACAGGGGCCTGGAACTGGAGTTATAGTTCATTGGGAGCCACCATGCGGGTTCTGGAATTGAACCTGGGTCCTATGGAAGAGCAGAGTGCTCTTAGTCACTGAGCCACCTCTCCAGCCCCCTTGACTCATTTACTTGCTCTCTTAGACCCGTGCCTAAATATTTCATTTCTGGAACTAGTCGACAAAAGTAACCAGAGTACATCAGTCTGACTTTGTCCATTTCCCTTTTTCTTCCACCTCCTTTTTTGGAGTTCTCCAGACAGGGTTTCTCAGTAGAGCCTTCACTGTCCTTCAGCCTGGCTGAACTTGCTTTGTAGACCAGGCTGGCTTCAAGCTCAGAGATCTGCCTGCCTCTGCCTCCACGAGTGCTGGATAGGATTAAAGGCGTGTGCTACTATGGCCCAGCAATTTCCTGTGTCTTTCCCCTCGGTGCTGAAGGAATCTAGGACCTTATGAATGAACGCCCATGTTCCATCCCTGAGCTACATCCCACGCCCTGTTGGCCATTTTATTTATTTAAAATTTGAAGTAGGGTCTCACCAAGTTGCCTGCAGTGACCTCAAGGTCATTTTGCAGCCCAGGCTGTCCTTGAACGTGGGATCTTCCTGCCCCAGTTTCCCAAGTAGCTGGACTCACGGGCCTGTGCCATCTTGCCAGGTGACTCATCCCCTTGTCCACAGGGTCACCCTCCTGAAAGCTTGCTGTCCTCTGGGGCAGACAGAGGAAGAGTGCCTCATCTTTCCTCCCCTCTGGGAAGCCGTAAGGAGATCTGTTGCAAGGGGCACATTCTTGCAGGGAGCTCATCACAGCCCGAAAGGCATTGTGTGTTCATGGCTGGTATACAGAAATGCATTTCCTTTTCATGCTTATCTTCTGTCACGTACAGGAGACTAAAGAGGAAGATGATCTTTGGCATGGGAGTCACCACAACCATGTAGTACTCACCCGTCAGTCAGTCTGACTGCTAGATCCTCCCGGAAAGGTCAATCCACAACCACAGACAAACAAATACGGAGACTCAACCATCCTGTTCTCCTTTTAGTTAATGTGAAATTCTGGACTGAGCTACCGAAGCCATATCTTAATACTCCTGCACTCCTCTCTGTGTCTATCTCTGTGTCTCTGTGTCTCTGTGTCTGTCTCTGTGTCTCTGTGTCTCTCTGTCCCTTTCTGTCTCTGTCTCTCTGTCTCTCTCTGTCCCTTTCTCTCTCTGTCTCTCTGTCTCTCTCTGTCTCTGTCTCTCTCTGTCTCTCTCTGTCTCTCTCTGTCTCTCTCTCTCTCTGAAACAGGGTCTTACCATGTAGCCCCGGCTGTCCTGGAACTCACAGAGACCTCACTGTCTAAGAAGGAAATCTTCTGTGTCAAAGAAGATGCGCACCATTTCCCACACGGTCTCACGTGGCTTTGGGAACAGTCACTGGCCTTACTCGAGCACCGCTGACCAGGTCTTCATTTGTCTCCATCTCCTGCTGAGTTGTTGGATGAAGGTGTTAGTAACCCTTCTTAGCCGCTGGTGTCTGAATGACTGGTGGCCAACCGCCTTCCACCTCCTCACTGGGAGCATTTGCTTCCTTCCATGTCTATGTTTATCCACCTTTTAAAAGAACCATCTCTAGTTTAAACTCTTATATTTCTATTTGTCAGTTTTCTTTTATAATGCCTACTATACCTTTTAATAGTTCTCTTTATCTCCCGGTGCCTTCCTTAAGTTTGATTAACATCCCTTTTTAAATGTTCTCATGATAAAAGGGCATACTAATTCTAAATGCCTGTCCTGTAACAATATAACATTTATAGGAATTAATGTCTCATTAAGGACTCTTTTAACGAGCTTCTGATCTTTCTGATGTGTTGTCCACCTAACCTTGTTATCAGTTCCTCTGCACTCTCAGGGCTTATGCTCTGAGGCAGACAAGGGACAGCGGAGGTGGAAGACTATGATGATGACCGACAACACACACACACAAGACGACAGATACTCAACCACAGCAAAGCCCACGGATCTGTGATAGAATCCGACTGGAGAAGAGACTGGAGGGGCCTGGGCAGAGAAAATCACCTTTGCAAAAATAACCTTTCCAGCCTGCTGTGCTCTGCATAACTTTAATCCCAGAATCTGGATGCAGAGACAAGTGGATGGGTCTGTGATCCTGAGGACAGCTTGGTCTACATGGTGAATTCCTGGACAGCCAGAGCTGTCTCAAAAATAAAAAAAAAAAGTGTGTGCGTGTGTGTGTGTGTGTGTGTGTGTGTGTGTGCACGTACACACACACATAAATATGCATATGCATATATATTCTGTTCTGAGCTGGGTCATTATGGAAGAAGTCTGTGGCCTTCCACACAGGTGCACTGTATCCCACTGCTGCTGTGGGGTCTGACAAGTGGAAACTGGGTAGGGAACTGGAGGGAAGGTCTTGGGGAGGCGTGTCTAGGGGTGAGTAATGCTTACACTGGTGGAAACTCTGGAATGTCACGTTTAAAAGAGATAAGGAAGGGAAAACTATTTCCAGAAACAGGAGACACAAAATCGACATCAACTTCCCCACACTGTTAATGAAATGGCACTGTGCTGTGTTAACTCTAGAGGGCGACTTTGAGCTAAGAAATGCAGAAAGCCCTCAAGGTTCTTGTCCTGATACCCTCACCTGTTCTGGGTAGTAACAGAAAATAGAAACCGGTGGAACAGGAAGCTATAGATGGGATCCCTCAAAGCTGATACTAACCAGCGCAGATTGTCTCCAGACAAAGGACCAGAACAAGAGCCACAGGTGACAGCAGGGAGGACAGAGGGAATCATGCTTTAGCCGTAAAAGGAAATCCAAATTAATGCTTAGAAAGTCAGCGATTAAATGGATAGGAAACAAGAAGATTCAAGATGAGAGTTAAGTGAAGTCAGGGGAAAAGAACAGACAGAATTGTAAATGAAAACTAAGGGGTGATGTATTTCCAAAATGTATTTCCGTACTAAAGACCATTGCAAAATGGCACCAGTCAAGACAATGACGGTGGAACAAAACATCTCTCGATTGGGTTTCAAGAAGTGGAGGCATCTGTATCTCATGGTCAGGGGCAGAGGCCAGTCCTCCCACCACAGGACACAGCCCAGCCAGGTCTCGTGGTTCTGCCCTGGGGAGTCTCAGGTCTGCTCACTGAGCTACCCTTCCTGTGAGGAAGCTTGCCTGTCTGCAGATGGGAGCTTCATCTGTTTTCTCCCTCTCCCTGAGCGTTGAGAAGGTGATGGCCTCCTCTTGTTTCTTTTCCTCAGTTGCTGTTAGAGCAAACTTTCGTTAGAAACATTGTTTCCATCCCCCACCCCCACCCCCCAGTGTTGGCTATTGGCTTTCCTAGGGTTACTATTGCTGTAATGAAACACCATGACCAGGCAGTTTGGGGAGAAGGTTTGTTTAGTTTGTGCTTCTACGTCACTGTTCATCAAAGGGAGTCGGGACAGGAATCCAAACAGTGCAGGGACCCGGAAGAAGGAGTCGATGCAGAGGCCTGCAGGATGCTGCTTTACTGGCTTGCTCAGACTGCTTTTTTACAAAACCCATTGCAGGGGTGGTCCCGCCTGCAATGATCTGGGCCATCGCCCATCAGTCACTAAGTAAGAAAATGCCTTACAGCCGGATCTTATGAAGGCATTTCCTAAGTTGAGGTTCCCTCCAATCAGGTGACTCCAGCCTGTGCCAAGTTAACACAAAATGCACAAGAATCAACCCCCAGGCCTTGTGTCTGCGCTTTCCCTAGTCCAGCTCTGTTGCTGAGCCACATTCCCAGCTGGGGGCTGGGTGGGCAAAGAAATAAAGAGCAGCAAAATAATATCGGACCTGGGTGGGGCTCGCCTTTAATCCTTGCCCTTCAGAGGCAGAGGCAGGCAGATCTACAAGTTTGAAGCCAGCCTGGTCTACAGAGCAAATTACAAGACCGCCAAGAGAAGTCGGGTTCTGAGGGGGGGGGAAAAATAAAGAAAAAAAAAACAAAATTGTGGGTGTCCAGTAGATGTTCTATTTTTCATGGGGAGACGGAAGGATGAGACAAAGAGGACACCCTGAGCAGAAAACTGTGGGAGGAAGGTGGGAGACAGAGCCTCCTAATGAGACGCTTTCCTCACCTCCAGAATCCTCACTTCTGCAGGGTCAGAGACGCAAGGCCTATTTGGTCTTTGTTTTCATGTCCGACTGTGACAAAATGCTTTTTGCCCCGTGGCCGTCCCAGGACAGTACAGTTTTAAGTGTGAGATGGGCCACACGCCAGTAGGTGGCGACAGTGAACTTCTTACAGTCGGGGGATCAGTTGGGGTCCTGTCCCTGGGTCACAGGTCTGGACTGGGAAAGGTCAGAGATCCTGTCCAGAGAGTGGCGGCCAAGTGTCTCTCATTTCACCGAGTGCTCCGTCAGCTTTCCAGTGGGCGATGCCGCCCGCCAGAGAGGACCTTTTGGATGCTGGAGAAGCAAAGAAGCGTGAGACGGGGGAGCTTGAGTGCGCTTTAGCGTGACAGCACGGAGTAAAGTTACGTGCTTAAAACCGAAGCCCGAGAGAGGGCTGAAGAGATGACCAAGGACTCTTGTGCTTGCGGGGAACCTGGTTCACTTCCAGGGTCCATGCAGTGGCCCACAAACTCCTGTAACTCCGGCCCCAAGAGATCTTCTGGGCTCCCCAGGTATCACACCACACACACACACACACACGCGCGCGCGCACGCACAGATGCACAAATATACGTGCGAGAGCGAGATAATAAAAATTTAAACAAACACACGCCTCTGAGCTGTCACTCAGTGACACCCTTTCCACATCAAGTTTTTGTAATTCTTTGTCAAATGTATTCCTGATACTCTAGCAAACATATTTTATCATCTATATATATTTTTTATTAAAGATTTATTTATTTATTATCTATAAGTACGCTGTAGTTGTCTTCAGACACACCAGAAAAGGGCATCAGATCTTATTACAGATGGCTGTGAGCCACCATGTGGTTGCTGGGAATTGAACTCAGGACCTCTGGAAGAGCAGTCAGTGCTCTAACCACTGAACTATCTCTCCAGCCCCTTATCATCTATATTTTAAAATCCTTGGAATGCATGTATAAAGCTTAAAAATTAAACAATAGCTATGGGGTTCAATGAAAGCAAGAGCCCTTCCTATATTTGGTTTTAAGAAAACATGTTTACTCTTCCATTTCATTGGATAATTTTAACACGAATGGAGCCTGAATTATGTCAAATGTCTTTTGGGGGGTGGGGATATCTAAGAATAGATGAATGTGTGAGAATTCAAATCACACACAGTTTTCTGTGCTGGTTAGCATTTTTGTCAACTTCATACAAATTGGAAGTCACCTGGGAAGAGGACATCTGAGTTGAGGAATTGCTGATTGATGGAAGAGGACCCAGCCCATTGTGGATGGGGCCACGAGTGTAGGTTGTTCTGGGTTCCTTAAGAGAGCAGGCTGAGCAAATCACCAGGAGCAAGCCAGTAAGCAGGGCTCCTCCATGGCCTCTGCTTCAGTTCTTGTCTTCAGGTTTCTGCCTTGAGATCCCGCCCTGACTTCCTTCGTGATGGATTGTACTCTGGGAGGTGAAATAAACCCTTTCCTTCCCAAGTTGGTTTTGGCCAGAGTTTTATTACAGTAACGGAGAGCAAGCTAGGATATTTGTTTGCTGAAAAACTGAAATTAAATTGGAAGTTCATGCAACATATATCACCAAATAGTTGTAAGTGAAAAGCTGAACTTCCTTTGAACAAGGCGCAGGAGAAATCAGTACAGGAATTTAAAAGTGGTGGTGCACACCTTCATCCCAGCACTCGGGAGGCAGAGGCAGGAGGATCTCTGAGTTCGACAGCTTGGTTACAGAGTGAGTTCCAGGACAGCCAAGGCTACACAGAGAACCCTGTCCTGAAAAACCAAAACACAAACAAACATACAAAACCCCCCAATGCAGCATTTCCATCAACAGTGTACACAGGCCGGAAGTGAAGAGAGGGCTCAGGCCAATGAGCTAAAGATTTTATCTTTAGAAAGTACAACAGGTAACATTAGTTTTAGCCCAAATGATCAGAAGAAAGGGGTACCAAATAGAGCATAATTCAGTGTGGAAATCAGGGACATCAGAGGAAAAGTCAGTAAGGTTTGTGAACTCTGGTGAGACTGAGAGACAAGGCATTAGACTGATGGAGGAAGGGGCCAAGGCTAAGTAATAAAGGTGAGAATTTCCATGGTGGCTGGCTTCTTCCTCTGACTCAAGCTTTTGTCTCTCTGTAGGTCCCCTGGTGATGGAGTGGCTCACCAAGTTCAAGGCTGGATCAATCCATGTCACATGAGAGTTGTGGACCTATCAACCAGCCTGTCTGTGTTCAAATCGACCAGCCCTAAAGCAGAGGAGGAAATGGTCCAGAGCTATAAAGCCCAGCCCTCAAGAAGAGCTTGAATTTTCAGCTTCTGGGGTGTGCATCTCAGTCCTCCACACCTTGCTTTGCATAGTCGTGTGTGTTGTGTGTTGTGAGTGCCCACGTGCACACACACACATACACACACACAAGCACACACACACACACACACGTGCCCCCTGTGTGTTAGCTTCCTCACTCCCAATAAACACCTTTATTTACCTGCTGAATCTGTGTGTTGCATGTGAGATTTCTCTGCTGCCCTGTTATACTTCAGATTTTTCTTGCCTTTTAATTCTTTTGCTGGCAGAAAAAATGAGTCCAATTCAGGCCCCTTAGACCATTATCATTTAAGAGCTCCAGACTGTATCAGCCCTCACCAGGAAAAAGAAAACCACAGTAATATTAAGAACAAGAGTAGGGACATAATTATGTAACACGCAGGATCTGTGAATAGCATACTGTCTCCATAGAGGCAGTGCTGATGTTAAGGTCCTGTTCCCCAATTGGTTTTTGATCTGTCAGTAAAGAAAGCCATGGGCCAATTGCTGGGCAGAAGGTACAGACAGGACTTCTGGTTCCATGGAGGAAAAGGGGATGCAAGGAAAGAGAGAGAAAAGTTTGATATGCTTTGGAGAGAGAAGAACCAGAGAGCTATGTGAGGTCTCAGGAGGAGCAGTGGACTGTGGCTGCTCTGATAGGTGGGTGGTCAGAGATGTTTAGCAGGAACTAGATTCAACTGACTAACTAAGGTTTAGGGTAGATGGGAGGTACAGAACTAAAAGTATTGATGAGGACATACTTTCCCAGATGGGACACAGTAGTGTCCAGCAATTGTGTCAAAAGGCAAGTTGAAAATGAACAAATGTGTATATGTCTTTTATCTATGGATTCAAGGGAAGCTGGGCGGGGGTGGGGTGGGTGGCTGGTAGTGTGACACCCACTTCCTGGAACTAAATTGTAGTAGCAAAAACCTATACCCAACAACAGTCTATGAAAAACTTTATACATTAGACCACTCAGATGAAATGAACATCCTGTCTGTAAATACATGGTGGATGCCATGGCCACCCAAGATAAGACTAAAGAGGACATGGGTCCTGTCTCTAACAGTTAGGTTGAACTCGTACTTATAGCATTGCTACAGAGTCAGCTCTGGTTCACGTGTCTGCAGTGTCAAAGTCTACTAGGTATTTAAGGAAGACATGACATCACTATAAATGGAAGAGGAGTGTGTTCTGGTTAGTGGTTGAAGCCATTGTTATCCTTATACAAATAAAGAAAGAAAGAAGAAAAAGAAAAGAAAGAAAAACAAGAAAAACTTCTAGACAAATGCCCCTTATGAGTATATATTTAAAAGTTATTAATGAATGTTTAATAAATAATATCAAATAAATAAATAAGCAGGACTGGTGACATACTTGTGTGATCGCAGTGCCTGAAGATGGGATGTTAGAGCCATTCTCAGAGCCCATACACTACAAAGCACATGGTTGGCTGGATTGGGTCAGCTGCCCACCACTTGTCAGCCTCCTATGTAAGGGACTTACAGAGTCCACACTAAAAAGCAAATGCTGAGGAAATCCAACAACCTTATACTTATATATTCATAATAAAAGACCAAAACTTAAAATGTATAATTTTTTCTGATAATGCACCTAGAAATTTATTTGCAATATCACTTGGTATATTTATATATATATAAATTTGACAAACACCATATACAATCTGTAACCTGAAAACTATACAACAGGGATGAGGAAAACCATAGGCTACCAAATGAATTCCCATGATTTTCCATGAACCATCTGCGTGGAGAATACCAAGTGTTGGTGATAATCAGTCCTCTCTTAATTCATATCTATATTTGACACAGTTTCAATCTAAATGACGTTATTGAAGAAGTTGATACATTGACATGAACATGCAAAATATGGAAAAGAAAAATTTTCAAAACGAAGATAGATGGAGGTTTAGGATGCTTGATTTTAGAACTTTTTATACAGTTTTATCAAAACAATGTAGTATGAATATATATATATTCATATATATGGTATATGTTACATATATCCCAAATGTAAGTATATAATATAATTATATAGTTTAAGTATATAATCATCCTTTGACAAAAGTACCCAGTGGGGAAATATTTTTTAAATAGTTGGTACTGAAACAATTGAGTATTTACACACAAAAATTGAATTTATACCCTATCTCAAATGAAAGCCCCAGATGGATCACAGATGCCCAGGTTCTATTGTGAAATGTCCCTCACAGGAGCATACGTTTGGGCATTTTGTCACCAGCAGGGGGCGCTGTTTTGAGAGGCTGCGGAACCTTATGAGCAGTGGCCTATTGAGCTGCAGCAGGTTGCTGGTGGTGGACCTTGAAGGTAACATCTGCTTCCGGTTCTGGCTCCAGTCCACTTCCTGGTCGGTGAAAATGAGCTGCACAGGAAACCGAAGCTGCTACAGAGGAAACTGCCATAAACGGCTCTGCCGCGTCTTATCCGCCATGATGGACCGAGCTCCTCCTAATGGTGAGCAAAATGAGTCTTTCAACCTTGTTTCTAATGGGTGTCCCATCCCACGGACGTGAAAAACGATATGCTAGTTTTGCACATTTTTTCTTAAAAAAAATCAAGAAAAACAAGAGGGGTACACTGGAAAGCCAATGGGGTGGTGGTGGATCAAGACCGGAAGTAGGCAAGGCACTGAGGAGGGCGCGGTGCAGGCTCAGTATCATGGTTCTCTGAGTCCATGGAAAGCAGTGATAACAAAGTGGTCTGTCTGCAGAGCTGGAGGTAAGAATCAATGATGCCAGAGAGAACTCTGGTGCTCCAGGGGCTGCAGAGGGATTTACAGATTAAGGCGGGGACGGTGAAATACGTCATTGATGGAATATCGTGTATAACGATGACCTCAGGAAGAGGGGATAGATCCAAGGGACAGAAGATAAAGGTTGGGGTTTTTTTTTGTTGGATGAGTGTGCAATCATCCAAAATGTGTTCAGCGTGGAAACATGGTACGGAGCTCACAGATGAGCAAGTAGGCACTCTGTGTGAATGATCACAAGGGCGCTACGATGAAGACGGTGAAGAGATACAGGAAGCAGCGGGGAAGGAACGGAGTCCTCTTCTGGCCTCCATGAGCATCCACACCGCCGTGACATTCACACACACACAAGAATAAAAATAGTTAAAAAATACAGTCTAAAAAATGTTTTTTTTAATATTCTGGGGTCTTTGATTGTCTCTTTAAATCTTAGGATAACTCCTTCACTGCACAACCCCAGCTGTCTGTGATTTCCTAGTAATCTCTGACTTCCTAGTAATCTCGTGTATCATTTCTTTTATGTTGATTTCCCCCAGTTGCACTTCTCCCAGGCCTTCTTGGTGACTTAGTCTGCCGGAGACTGGTGATGTTGCCTCACACTCCCTCCTCATTGGCTGGATCAGAACCAGCATCTGTAAAGCCTCTTTGTCATCGGATGTCTCTAGTTCAGCTTTTGTGGTAAGTGTGAGGTTTAAATGTTAGAGTTTTGGGAAGGGAAACCTGCGTGGAAGTTCCCCCTTGGCCAGGCGCATGCCTCCTGGAGTGTCCTGCTCTTGTGTCTACAAAATTATTCGATTTCAAAGGGAGACAGTGGGGTGAGCAATAGGACAGGGGGACATAGAGCACCGTCAGTCACAATCAGGTCACGTGTTCAGTGTCACCACCTTAATGTATGTCCCTTAGAGGAAATCTAGGAGACAGGTCAATGGGACGGGACCAACTCCGAGTCACCTACATGTGCGCTCCCGGTTCAGTTCTGTCAATGGATTGGAGTGGCTGTAGACCCATGAGGGAGTAGCTGGTTCTCACAGCATCTGAGTAAACACTATGTCATGCTTTGCTAGGGGTGAGGAGGGAGCTGGGGATAGGGGAAACAGCTAAGTTCTCTATGACCCCGATGAGTCTAAGAGGGCTTAGAATTCAAGAAAAAAGAATGGTACCTGGTCCAGTCCTTCACCCCACTTAATATTCCAAACAAAACCCCAAATCAAACTTGGCTTCTTTCTGCCGTGTGCGGTTGGAACTGGGACCCTGTTCCCAAATCCATGAGTGTCCTTTGGGGTCAGACAGGTGAGCAGGTACATTTCCAGGCCCCTGCAGCCATATTGGTTTCTACAGGATCTCCTATCGCTATCGCTGGGCTATGCTGTTTCTCTGCTTTTAAGGTGGAGAGCACACACCACTTACCAAGTACATCTCTGTGTACTCAGAAATACAGACTCACCCAGTCTTCACACTGGTCCTCTGAGGTGGTATCGCCATTCATACTAGGGATGGGGAAGCCGGTGCAGAAACACTAAGGAACCTGTGTGAAGTCCCAGGAGTCAAAGATGAATCCACAGTGGGCACCCAAGCACTCCGGTTTGAGAGGAGGGTGATGTAACCGTCTGCCCTGCACCTCTCATTGCTGGTGGGGCAATACACACACACGTACATACATGCATACATACATACATGCATATGTATTTCATATGACCACTGTCACTACCCACATGGGACAACTGAAGGAGTCTGCTTGGACATTTCCTTCACCTTTCCCCACATCCTGCATGCATCCTGTCTTAGGGATGAGGGTCTGCTGCTGTCGCTGAGTGTGCCCTTTCCTCTCAGGTCCTGAGGGGTGAAGTCTGCACAGACAGTTGTGTGGACA
The DNA here is from genome assembly GCF_011064425.1 of Rattus rattus. Lineage (NCBI taxonomy): Eukaryota > Metazoa > Chordata > Mammalia > Rodentia > Muridae > Rattus > Rattus rattus. Next base: position 7,963,344 of record NC_046171.1, on the reverse strand, counting down.
GCCCAGGGTCCACGGGGGACGTAATACCTGGTGTCGGCTGGGAGACGCCAGATCCTGATTTACATCTTCAGCGTCACAAAGCCCCTTCCAGGAGCACTGTGGCGGTTATCAGAATCGGTTTACAGGGCAGGACGGTTGCTACGGCTCCCAGTTCAGAGGTTTCAGCCTATAGTCCCTTGGCTCCATCTCCTGGGGTTATAGTGAGGCAGGTCATCATGGGGAGACACAGAGGGGGAGAAAACAAACTGTTCATCTTATGGCTGCCTGGAAGCAAGGAAAGAGGAAGGGTCCAGAGACTCTATGTCCCCAACTGCTGATTTCCTTCTATCCTCCACCTCCTAATGCCCCTGCCTTCTCTTAGTAATGTCCTGGCAGGAACCAAGCCTTTGATATTCTCGGTAGCCATTCAGGACAGGGGCTGTAAATCAGAAAGCGATGTATGTACAGGTTACCACGGATGGCAGAGATGCTTCCAAAATGCATCTGCTTCAAGCCACCGGCCTGTGGCCTGCATTTCTTCTGTAAATGAACTTGAATTTGAATCTTCTGAAGTTCAAATGACGTGTCTGTGCTCGCTCTGCGGCCTGCATGACTCTTTCTTTGGATTTTCTAAAATGTTACTTAAAGAGAAAAACTTGCATAATTATAAAACCCATTATATATCATTATATATATATAACTCATTCTTCAAGAAGAGTGGCTGTGAGGCCCTGCAAGTGCACTTGATGCCTGAAGTGGACACAAGTTGATTACTAGTTTCACACTTGACCCCACTGACCAAGCCCTGATTTCAGGGGTGCTGGCTGAGGAGAGGGTTTCTTCCTGAGTTCCCTAGAAGGAGTCCACAGCCCTTCTCTCCTGCAGGTATGAACTGAAGATGTCCCCTGTAAAACTTTGGCCGCTTGTCTTCTGCAGCCAGATGGGGTCTACACTGACCTCAGTCTAAGTGCCCTGCCTCCACACAGAACCACAGCCTGAGTCAGGGAGGCACCACGGGATGAGGTTTTGGGATTCCCTTCCTTTCAAGCCAGGGCAGAGGTGGGTGGCTGTTTTGTGTGAGACAGGAGGGGCATAGACCCTGCCAGGGACTGGACGGACGGCTGAGCAGGAGCTGACAGAAGCCCAGGGCCCTGGTGTTGTAATGCGATTTTAGCCAATCAGCAAAAGGACTCCTGATGACGCTTCTGTCGCTAGGTGAAAGGCCTGTGTGAAGAGCCCTGGGAGAGCTGGAAATCCCCTGTGCGTCACGGGCTTCCTTTCACAAAGCCCAGGAGTTTTCCTCTTAGGGAAGGTGTGGAAGAGGTAGAGGCTGCAGATTATTGAGGCCTGAGGTGGGGGCTGAGGGCCCTGACAACATCCACCACCATGGTCCCTGAATGGCCACGTTTGTCTGCTAGGCCGTTCCACATCTGAGTTGATGTTTCTCCTTAATGCTCCCTGTGTGGGCTGAGGAGATCTGTGTCTGTCTGAGCACAGCTGCTGGTAACCCATGCTGTCCTCTGGTCCTCTATATCAGTGTGCAGTGTGGACCCTGAAAGGCTCACCGTGCCGCCCGAGCCCTTACGGGACGTTCTTGTTGCCATCTCTACCCCTTTCCCTTTTCCCTGGTCAGCTCTGCCCTTAGATCCTGTCCCCAGTTTGACTAGGATCTAAAGTGACAGGGACGGTGTTGTGGTTCGAGGGACAGAGACTTATTGTTTAGTCATTGTCATCTGTCAGGCACCACTCCAGCTGATGGATAATGATTCTCAGGAGTGTGTACCTGAGGAGAGGCGTGTTGGGAGCACACGTTGCTGATGCTGTGGTTTGGGCTGGCATAGTGGGACAAGCCAGTGGACGTCCTTCCTGAAGCTGCTGCGTTACACCATTAGCCCTTTGTCCTTGAAACTCTAGGCAGCAGTATATGGAAGCCCCGAAAGGCTATGGCATTTTCCTTAGCTGACGTCGTGTTTGCAGAGGATTTAAACAGCAGAAGACTCCTTAGAGAACAGTTGGGTTGGTTAACTTCTCCTGTGATTTCATTGCATTACCATGAATGCCGTAGACTCCTGCATAGGGAAGGGCATGAGCCAGCATTTTACAAAGGGAAGCTCAGGATTAGAAAGAGGCTCAGTGATTCCTTAAGAACTCTGCTGTCTCACCTGAGGTGCCCCAGAGGGTCAGCTATAAGAAAACGTGATCCCTCTGTCTCCCAATACACGTCACACTCATCGCTCCCACTAAAACCTGAAGTATAAGAACAGTAGATTTGAAAAATTATTCCAAAGTTGTCTATACTTTTCTCTTTTGGTTCTTTAAGCCCCAAACACATTCAGTCTGCAGTTTGGAAAGGTTTACTCTGTAACTGAGAGGAACAGACACCTCCAATATTCATCCAGTGAGGCTCCATGAAGAAGCAGTCTATTCCCTGCTTAGAGAGCCTTTGTAACCCAAGTCTGCTCAGAGACAGATGACAGGCTTCAGCTCCAGTGCTGATTGGCTCCTCACTTGGGACCAACCCTAACACTTGGGGTTTCAGAGCACCCTAGGTTACAGAACTTTGCTTTCTGAAGGGGCACAGCAGGTGTGAGTCCTGGTGACTGCCATTACCTGTTCCTTAGAGATGGCTCTGCAGACCCCCAGCTTCCTCCTCCCAGCAGCTGTGGTTGTGCTGATGGTGCTGAGTAGCCCAGGGACTGAGGGCAGAGACTCCTCAAGTAAGTGCAGGGCAGGCTCCTCAGAGCCAGCACTCTGGGGTGGGTGACTGGTTGGTTCTGAGAGGCCCTGGGGGCCCTGGGATGTGGGGGTGGGGAATGGCAAAATTCTGATTTTGTAACAGTCTTTTACCATAGATTTCCTTTCTCTGGAGAGAGGGCGAGACTTCATTCTCATTTCTGTGTTCTAATGTAGGAGTTAGGATGATGCTTGCCGCAGAGGGCAAACCTGGCATGTAAAGTAGAAGGCAGAGTTTAAATCTACCACTGAAGATAAGACAGAGAGAGCATGGGGTTGTGCACGAAGAGAAACACGGTTTACAACACCGCCCCCACCCCACTCCCCACCCCCAGCATCCTGTCTGGAGTGAAAAGTCAGATTCTGAAAAGGGGGAACAAGCCAGCGATAGTCTGTGGTCCTGGTGTTTGAGGAAAATTCCTGAGGTGGAGTGGAGGTTTTAGAAAGGCGAGCTCTAGGCGTCTAACTCTGAGAGAAGCCAGCGGCCAAAGAGTCTGAATTTTTTGGTCAAATGGAAACGAGGACTCAGACACAGGCTTCAAATTGAATTTCTGAAACACTGGGCCTAGAAAGGAAATTGGTGACACATACTCGGGGGGGGTGGGGTGGAGGTGCTAGTTCTGAGACAGAGAGTACTTATATAAAGCCCTAGCCCTCAGGCCGGTGCACATAGGTGGCTTCCCTTCTTTCAGTTACACTTAAGATGCCTGGAGTGACCCACACAGGCGGGCCGTTCCCGGAGGCTACCAGGATTCCCATTTGTCTGTTTTGCTCTCCTGAGAACGAGCGCCCCTATGGGCGAGGTCAGGGCCTTTTGCACACCGTAGAGAATCTCACGGGGTGGAGTCGGGGTCGCAGAAACAGCCGAATATTCTATTTTTATTTCGATCGTAGTTTTATTAGTTCATTGAGAATTTCGTACAGTTTTGGTCATATTCACCCCCTCTTCCAACTCCACCCAGACCCACCCCCTTCTACTCACCCGACTTTGGGAGTTCCCTAATTTTTTTTCAAACGCACCAAGAGCCGTTTGTGCATCCCGAGGAGTATTCTTGTGAGGACGAGCTCGGTCGCCCACTCCTCCCTTGCTCTTCCTTGCCCGAGTGGAACCGGGTGGAGGCGCCCAGCTCCGGGGAAGCGGGGTTCGCACGGGCGAGTCCCGAACCTCCCCCCCTCGGCCTAAGCGTGGGTGGCGGCGGCACAGCGCCTGCGGGTCCCGAGGCGCCGAGCCCCAGCGGCCCCCAGAGAGCGGTCGCCCCACGCGGGAAGCGCCGGCGCGGGGTAGGGCCGCCGTGGTCTCCGTGGGCCCCGCTGTACCCCAGGCTGACCGTGTCCGTCCGCAGGGGATTTCGTGTTCCAGTTCAAGGGCCTGTGCTACTACACCAACGGGACGCAGCGCATACGGAGTGTGGACAGACTCTTCTACAACCAGGAGGAGTTCGCGCGCTACGACAGCGACGTGGGCGAGTTCCGCGCGTTGACCGAGCTGGGGCGGCCGGACGTCGAGTACTGGAACAGCCAGAAGGAGCTCCTGGAGCGGAAGCGGGCCGAGCTGGACACGGTCTGCAGACACAACTACGAGAAGACGGAGGTCCCCACCTCCCTGCGGCGGCTTGGTGAGCGCGGGCGGGTCCCGCGGGAGCGCGACGGGCCGTGGAGGGCTGTGGAGGCCGTAGGGGGGTCGTGGGGGTCGTGGGTGAACACGGAGCAGAGTTCCGGCGTGAGGAGCTGCCATGACTTTCTTCCTTTTGTCCACCCCGCACCACAGAGCGAGCGCCCCCTTGGAGTCTCCCTCCTTTCCCACCTTTGTCCTGTGCGGCCCAGCTCCCCTCTGACCCCTGGCTCTGCTGTGACTAAGCAGGGATGAGGGCTCTCGTGAGCGCCACGGCCTTGTTAGCCGTTAGCTTTGGCGTCGGTCGTTATCCCCGCCATTCTGTTGCCCCATTCCCCTTGTCCCTTTGAGGGCTGTTTGCTGCCTGGCGCTGACCTGAAGGCGTCACCGCCATTTTCCTCATTCTCTGAGGTAGACTGTGTTGACTTGGATCACACTAAAAGTTTGTGATACAAAATCTGAGGGACTCCTTTCTGTTTCCATTCCTGGATACCCCCAGAACCTTACACATGACACCAGCGTCATGTTAGGCATCGCGTTCAGATTTAATGTCCTACATGACTAATGGCTAACTCGAAAGGTTAAACTTGCTTTCCTCATGGTCTTGTTTGGCAACTGATTCCTCACAGCACCGGAATGCAGTGATGGCCGCCAGGAATTAATGCACTTGGCTGTGGGGAAAAACAGTCGTAGAGAGTAGAAGATGAGAGAACAAAACATGCTCTCAGTTCATTAAATATGTTAAGTGTGTATGCTGTTTTCAATTTGAAGGGATAACAGCACCCGGCAAGGAGGCTTCTGAGGTAGTGGGCACAATACATCAAAGCCAGTCGGGAAATACATCTGTCTAGCTGCGCATGACAGTCTGAGGAGACGAAGGATGTCGTACTACAGTCATTTTTGCAATTTTCCCCAAAATTATTAACTTGAACTCGGAATCAGTTTTTCTTTTGTCTTATCTGTTTTAGAAAAAGCTAATTTTATATTTTTGCATAAATAAAATTTATTTTATGTAAATAAAATACACTTCTTTTTTTTTAACCCATAAATTTAAAAAATATGCAGAGGGTTTACAAAGAGGGTTTCTCTGTGTGCTTCTGGCTGTCCTAGAACTTGTTCTAGGCCAGGTTGGCCTCAGACTCATAGAGATCCTCCTGTCTCTACTTCCTGAGTGCATCACTGCTCCCGGCTTCTTTTGTTTCACTACATTTCATATTATATAAGAACAGGGCCGCACCGACTGTTGTTTTCCTAGTGAGTTAAATCTGTATTTGTGGGGTTGATCTTTATCCACTGTTAGAACCTGGTGTTCATTCCCACCCTGCCTCTTCCCTGTGGGGAGTCTCCACACGGCCCTCATCTCACTCACTGTCTTTTCTGTCACCCTAGAGCGGCCCAATGTGGCCATCTCCCCGTCCAGGACAGAGGCCCTCAACCACCACAACCTGCTGGTCTGCTCAGTGACAGATTTCTACCCAGCCCAGATCAAAGTGCGCTGGTTCCGGAATGGCCAGGAGGAGACGACAGGGGTGGTGTCCACACAGCTTATTAGGAACGGGGACTGGACCTTCCAGGTCCTGGTCATGCTGGAGATGACACCTCAGCGGGGAGATGTGTACACCTGCCATGTTGACCACCCCAGCCTCGAGAGCCCTGTCACAGTGGAGTGGCGTAAGGGAAACTTTTCTTTCACCTTGGGCCCCACATGACATGAAATTTTAGCTGTTGTTACCCCATCCCTCCAATGTCACCCACCCCATCACTTGTCCTGCATGGTCTGCTTCCACCACTGAGCTGAGAGCTATGGGAACCATATCTTTTGCCTCATAGTCGGGAATCAGGAGAGCTCTGACATAACTGTCTTCCCAGATCCCCATTTTGGAGATCACCACGTACACTGGGACCCTGGAACTTATCCCTAATCCCCAGAGGAACTGCAGCGATAGCTATGACTGGGTGTTTAGCTCAAGATTGCAGATAAGTCTGTGGGGTGCAGACAGCCACATATCCCCTCCCCCACCACTGTGCTCAGAGCTCCTGGCCCTTCCTGGCCCTGGGTCAGAACACAGAAGTGGGTCCTCCCAGCTCCCTTACCTCACGTGGCTCAGGCTGGACTGTGGGCTTTCACTCAGGGCTGTTGTGACTTGTGGACAAAAGCTGACACTGGGCTCTGCTCCCCAGGGGCACAGTCCGAGTCTGCCCAGAGCAAGATGCTGAGCGGCATCGGGGGCCTTGTGCTGGGGGTGATCTTCCTTGGGCTTGGCCTTTTCATCCGTCACAAGAGTCAGAAAGGTGAGGAGCTCTGGGAGACTGGGGGGCGGTGGGCTCTGCTGCAGGGGGGAGCTGGGCTGCGGGTGGGAGGACCTGGGGCTCATTCTGTGAACTCTGTCCCTGTCCACCACTCTCACTGGCTCCTTTCCGGAAGCTTCTGGCAATGAGGAAGCGTGGGTCTCGCCTTCCCTCCTTCCTGTGGCAGTTTCATCCACGTGGGGGCTGCTCAGGGCCTTAGTGAGTACAGTCGGTGAGAGGACAGCTCCACTAAGCTGCAGGACCCACCCCCCTCACGGGCTGTGAGAGCCCCTGTGTTTATAACAACACCTTTCTCTATGTGACTTCCCTTCGCAGGACCTCGGGGCCCTCCTCCAGCAGGTAATCAATCTATCAGCTCTTGTCTGCGGGGTGGTGCGGGGCTGAGGGTGTGAGGGAACGGTGTGAGGCAGCTGTGCCTGGCCAGTCCTGGTTTACAGTTGTCTGTGCTGTGGGGTTGAGTGTCACAGGCAGTGTCTATAAGAAGCTCCGGGGGTTGTCCCCATCAGGCGTTTGCCACCATTGTTTGAGTGGAGCCTGAGCCATGGGTTTAGACACCGATGTGTTGCCTGCTCTGTGCCCCACACTGGAGACTGTGATTGTGGGTGTAGACAGTGTCGGGAAGAGTCTGAGAGTTCTGCAATGGAGACAGATCCCTCTAACTTACCCAGAGATCAGACCTTCCATATTCCTTGGGAGGGTGGTGGCTTCTCTTCCACTTCCCACACATTTGTGTCCAGTGAGGCTCTGTGTCCCCTCCTTAGCTGTTCTCACCTTTGCACAGGTGGTGGGGAGGTGGTGGCGTTGGCCAGAGCACCAGCCGTCTAACTCTGTGGGATTCAGAAGAGTTGGGTATCTCCATGGCATTCCAGTGACTGACCCCTCTCTCCCTCCCAGACCCCCTCCTCTCCCACACAGGCTCCTACAGTGACCACGAGAGTGTTCTGATTGTGTTTGAAGAGACATGGGAAACCTGCCCCCATCTCTCCGCATCAAATCCTGCAATTCTTCTGTCCCTAGAGAGCCAGAGCAGTTAGCATCCCACCCCCTCCCTGGGCAGATGCTGACCTTGGGAACAGACAGAAGGCAGCCGTCTCCAACCTCAGCATCTTGTCAGAACCCATACTCCCTCCCCTGATTAGCAACCAGCATTTCTCCAGTGCAGATGGCTCCTGCCCTTGAAGGAGGCGGGAGCCAATATCCTTGAAGTGATGAAAGTCAACTCTCAGACTGTGGGAAAGAGGCAATTAAGTGTCAAGTGTGCCCAGATAGCTGTGACCAGTTGTGAAATACCCTAGCTTCTGATAACGGAATGAGTTACTTCTTCCCAGGTTAGGAAGGTAGGTCCCTTTCTAGTACTCCCCACCCCATCTGAACAGGTTTGTCTCAGGGTTGGAAGGATGGCACTCCTTTACCCCCTCCCCAGTCACATACCACCAAAGCTCGAGAAGCCCAGCTTACGCATATTCCTATATATGTCACAAGTTCCTTGATGTGATCGTAGCAGGGAAGGCTTGCAATTAGACTCGTTTAATAAAGACTCTCTTTGTTCTTGCATCGGACTCACAATTCCTGGCAGTCTCCTAGGGTTCCCGTGAACTGGGCATAACATGTTGACTGCCTCAGACTGTAAGGCCTGTGTATCCCTGCTCCGAATTCCAGCCTGCCACTCTGTGGTTCAGAGTCTCCCTGGTGCCAGTGAAACCACCAGCTCAGCTCTTGTGATCTTGAGTCCCCAGGTCTTGTCTGTAGCTCTCCCTCTGGGTGATTCCAGAGGTTCCGTCTGTGTACGGCAGCACCCCGCACCTCAGGCTTCCTATCTCCACTCTGTAGTACAACCAGTTTAAGAGTATCCTTGTTGTAGTAACATATAAAAAAATAAAAAAAAGTACAGTTGTCTTTTATTCCCACTAGGTCCACACCACAGTGCCCCAGGATATCTGCTAGATATCTTGGTGGAAACACATCCTAACTCCGCCGTGGTGGCCCAGTGTCTCCAGCCACGGCACACTTTCCTACACTCAAACCCTCACATAAAAGAACACACAACACAATAATCTTTGACCCAATTGGTAAGATATAATTGCCCACTTAAACATACAAAGCCCAGTACCATCCATCCCTTGAGAACATTGATAACAACCTGTAAATACACATAGTGGAATCTTTACATCAGCCTCCATTGTCCTCTCTCTCTGTCCCTCCTCTCTCTTCCTTCTTTCTGTCCCAGTCTCCTCCTCTTCCTTCAAACTTCTCTCCCACCTATCCTTCTCCTCCAATGATAGGCCTCCTTCTATCCTGTATCTGCCCCTCACCTGAATGAAGGTTCTGGTGAAGTCACCTGAGTCCTGAGTAGTGACTAGGCAGCTGTCCTAGGGGCAGTGGAATTAGCACCAAAATACAGATAACTCCAGGGCAAACCACAACATTTCCCCCTTTTTGTCCAGTTAAAAAGCCTTTTCACTTATATATAAATTGAGTACAATTATTATCATTCTACAATTTATAAGGCATAGGATATACTGAACACCCAGTCCATCACTATATCAGTTAGACAGAACATTTAGTTATCCATTCCAGCTTACGAAAGGTTTAAAATCTATATTATATCATGTCTAGCTTGTATACTATCTGATAACTATCTAATAAAATACGTATTTCCAGAGTTAAACAGCCTGATAGGCTATGAACCCCACCAGAAATCTGAGAATGACCAAAGATCTATCTATATACATAGGAAGCCTAACATGGCTTCCAGAACTGAGAGGTTGTAGAGACAAATCTCCACTATCACAGTACCCTGTTAGCAACATGTGAGTGCAAGTCTTCAGCCTTCTGACCCAAAATCAACTGACAGACTCTTGAAATGCAGATTTTGAAGGGCTGATCACCCCGTCTTGGCAGAGTTAATCAGTCAACTCTTCTGCATAATTTGTCCTTTTCTGGACATATCCCTGTCTAGCTTACAAATAAACGAGACTCAGACTGTTGTTATTTTATTTGACTTTGACAATTACTCAGAGTGGGAGCACCCCCTAATCTATGTTTCTAACTGTTGTCCTGGCTACCTCCCTTGCACCATACCCCAAATACTTGCCATATCTCTGGACCATGTGCCCATCTCCCCACATGGTAGCTTCCTCTCCTCCCCTTATTCTTCCTCCTCCTCCCTTCCAACCAGGTAACTCAGAACCCTCCCACTTCTAATCACTCCAGTAATTGGCTGTAGCCAATTTATTTAACCAATAGTTTTAAAGAACAGACAAAATTTGCACAACAAATGCTTGTAACCTCTAGAATTCATTCGTAGGTTTAGACTGTCAAGTACAGAATTTAGCATTGTAGTACACAGCAACAGACCAGACCTCAGCACACGGTCCCACACGGGCTGCTGATGCGCCCTAAACATTCACCTCCATTTGATAATTAAACATAGTCTGAACTGTTTGTGTCCTGAACCTCCATAACTGGAGCAGGGTGGGTGAGGTCACGTGGGACTAAGTGGTTTTTACAAAAGGCGACCAAAGCACCCTGGGCTCCGTGTAAGGTGGACAGAGAGGGCAGGCAGGCAGTCATGTCCTCCTGTTCAGACTTTCCCTGTTTAGTGTGCTGTTCTCACCCCAGCCTCCCTTGAGGCTGGTGAGGACAACAACTAAACATGGAGGACAGTGTTTCCACATGTGGCCTGTGAGGTCACTGACTCACTGAGGTCACACATTTTTGAAGATTATAGTTGGGGTGAGGATTTAGCTCAGTGGTACTTGAGGCTCAAGGCCCCTAGGTTCATTTTTGAAGATTATAGTCTTTAAATAAAAGCACTTTTGTGGTGGCAAATGATAAAACCCCAATTTGATCTTTTTTGTTGTTCTAAGGAAGCTGGACTAGACACATAGCTGATGAGACAGTCACCTCCCCTCAGCTGTTCCTCCACCTGCCCGTCTCCCTTCAGCATCTCCTGTGTGTGCACATGTGCCCCTGCACTGTGCCTGCCTTGTCCCTGACTCTGTGTCTGGTTTGCTGCCCTGAGCCTTTCTCTGTGTTTCTGTCCTCTGTCTGCTCCCTATATTGCTTTTTGCTCTGTTTTCTTCTATCTCTCCGTTACCTCAAATCTCATCTCTCTGTATTTCAGACTCTGTTGTATGTCTACCAATGCTTTCAAAATTTTAGGGAAATCTTTCCTGATGAATCCTGTGTAACACATACAATGTTGGAAAACATCATGTACACAAGGATACAAACAGCTGCCGCTGTGCCCATCCTTTTTATTAAGGAAGTGAAGCTTCAGACCCTTAGCATGGAGACAGTTATCTATCACAGAGCCCCTGGATCTCCAGATTTCCTCACTGTGTGAGTGTGTGTGTGTGTGTGTCTGTGTTTATGTGTGTGTGAGTGTGTCTGAGTGTATGTGTCTGTCAGTGAGTGAGTGAGTGTATGTGTACCTCTGTGCATGTGTCTGTGTGTCTGTGTGAGTGTGTGTGTGAGTGTGTCTGAGTGTATGTGTCTGTCAGTGAGTGTATGTATGTCTGTGTATGTGTCTGTGTGTCTGTGTGAGTGTGTATGTGTGTGTGAGTGTGTGAGTGTGTGTGTGTGAAGGTGTGTCTGTGTGAGTGTGTGTGAATGCGTGTGTGTGTGTGTGTGTGTGTGTGTGTGTGATAGGGGTGGTTGCAGTGTGGTTTTGGCAGGTTTCTGACAGTTTGTGCTGGTGATCAATTTGGAGATTCATCGATACATCTTTGGGCATGTCTGTGAAGGCTTTCTACATTCAATCAAGGTGGAAAAATCCACCCTAAATGGGCTGAGGTCCCAGATTGGGGAAAAGCAAACTAAAAGAAAGAGAGGCTTGGACGTTTGTCTGTCTTCTTCCTGATGGTGAACTGCTGTGATCTGCCATCCTGCTACAGACCTTCCCAGACACAAGCTCCACGTCTGTAAGCAAGAATAACCCCTGACTCCAGTAGCTCCCTGTCAGGTGTTTTGGCAGAACAATGAGAAAAGTAACTAATGTGAAACCTGACAGAAGTGGGACAGCCATCTGTGGTTCTTCATCCGCTCAACTGGAGAAGACAGCTCACATGCGTACCATAATTACACGGGCACATGGTATCATTGCTGACAGGATGGAGCCCCTATCCCCTGTGAACATGGAGACTTCTTGATCTCAGCTACATTCTCTAACTGCCCCTAGGGAAGTCACTGCATGGGCTGGAGCACACCTACAGGTTTTCTTTTCGATAGCACAGATGAGCCCATACACTTGATCTAGAGAGAGCCCTTCTCATTAAAGTCAGAAGTATTTAGTGGCTTTAAGGTCTTGGGACACAGTTGAAGAACCAGGAAAAAGGACTAAATCTTTTACTAAACTTACCCAAAGTCCTGAGGAGGCTTACACCGACTTTTGCAAAGATGAACTTCAGCAGTGCTAAGATCAATAGCAGATCCAAATGTAAGAAATGTGGTTCTTGAATCTTTGGCTTTGAAAATGCAAATAAAGAATGCAAAAAAGGAATAAGACCATTAAAAGCTTAAGGTGCCTCACTAGATGGATGGATAAAAGCTACTGCTTTTAAGCTATTAGAATCATCAAAATATCCCACCATAATTTGTAGTAAACATGGAAAGGGCAGAGATTGGGTTAATAAATGCCAATCAGTAAGAGGTATCCAAGGCAACTTCTTATTGTCAGGAAATCAGAAAAGGGGCCTAGCCTGGGGCCCAAGAACAAAGAACACAAACCGACAATATCCTGTCAGCAATGGAATATTTCACCAACAAGGCATTCGGGAGTGTAAACTCAGTATTGGAGATTTAATGCACACCAGTAGGTTGCTTTTGACTTTGCGGTAGGTAAATATCTTACAGGAATAGTAGGTATGATTTCTAGAAGAAGTAGTTTCACAGCTCAAGGGCTTATTATACATCCAGGATGAATAGATGAAGATTATCAAGTGTGGGATGATGTCATTACACAGGTGAAGGGAGGTACAGGATAGAACGAGGACTGTCATTGGACAAGAATGGCAGTAGAAGAAGTTTGAGGGAAGAGGAGGAAACTGGAACAGGAAGAGAGAAGCCTTGAGAGAACATGAAACTGATGTGTTAAGATTCCTCTTTGTACCTTTACAGGTTGTTATTAATGTTCTTAAGGGATGGATGTGGGGCTTTTGTATGTCTAGGGTGGGCAATTATATCTTAACAATTGGATCAGAGGTCATTGTGTGTGTGTTCTTTATGTGGATTTGACTTTTGGGAGAATATGTGGCAGCCAGAGATGCTAGGCCGACACGGAGTTGGGATGTATGTTTCTGGCATGGTGGCAACCTGCCTTGGGAGCTGGATGGATGGAGAGATTGTTGCCAGGCTCAGAGAGAAGCCATCCTCAGTGTGATATGGGATGGAGCAGAGCGGGTGAGACGCTTTGCTGACTGAGATGAAGATATCTACCAGATATCTTGGGGCTCTGTGGTGCTAGATCTAGTGCGGGGTAAAAGACAGTATTTTTTATAATTTTACAGCAACAATCATGGTGAAATTAAAATCATGGCTTATGTTAAAAAAACCAACAATTAGCACCAGGTGACAGCATTGCTCAATTACTCCATATCTAATGGTAAAGCAGTTCAATAAATAGGACGGAGGTTTGAAAGCACTGGGAAGAAATTATTTTATACAAATTGTTATTAATGATGAAATGGCAAAATGGTTAAGGTTAATGGTTGTCTTAGTTTGGGTTCCCATTGTTGTGAAGTGATACCATGACCAAAGGACTCTTGTAAGGAAAACATTTAATTGGGGCTGGCTTACAGGTTCAGAGGTTCAGTCCATTATCATCAAGGCAGGAAGCATGGCAGCATCCAGTCAGGCATGGCGCTGGAGAATAAGCTGAGAGTTCTGTATCTCATTCTGAAGATAAACAGGAGAAGACTGGCATCCAGGAAGCTAGGAGGAGGGTCTCAAAGCCCACACCCACAGTGGCACACTCCTCCAAAAGGCCACACCTTCTCCAACAAGGCCACACCCACTCCAACAAAGCCACACCTCTTAACACTGTCACTCCCTGGGTCATGCATATTCAAACTACTACAATAGTAAATGATATTGAAATTGAAGGCTTAGAGGACACTGGGCTGAGCTGATGTATTTATAATCTTGGAATAAAAATTGGCCTTTGCAAGAAGTCTCAGTTTATAGGTATTGGAATGCTATTTCATGTGAAGCAGAGTGTTTATTAGATTAAACACATAGGGCCATAAAGCCAAGTAGAGAAGTTAAAATCGTATGTGGCTGGCATAGCCATAGCCCATGGGGAAGGGATTTGTTAGAACAATGGGGAACTCAAATTAATATTCCTCAAATTTCAGAAAAGCCCCATAAATGATGTTTAAAATGGTTTATATTACTGGGAAAGGTATTGGAAAAAATTATCAAAGATGAACACAGGTTGTCCATAAACAGGACCAAGCAGGAGTTGACTTTCCAAATTTAGACTAAGGGCCACTGCTAATAACACACAACAGTCCTGCCTTTAAATTGGCTAGCCAATAAGCCTGCATGGATAAAACAGTGGACCTTAACAAAAGAAAGTTTACAGGCACTTGAACAAGAACAATTGGATGCTAAACATGTTGAGGAGTCTACTAGTGCTTGGATTTCTCCTGTATTTGTAATAAAAAGAAAATCTGGGAAATTGACCACGTCAACAGATTGAGAATTGTAAACAAAATAATTCAGCCTATAGGTTCTTTGCAGCCTTGGATTCCTTTACCTTCTATAACACCCAGAGATTGGCCCATAATAGTGATTGACTAAAATATTATTATTACTATTATTTTTTTACTATCCTTGCAAGAACAAGACAGGAAAATTTTGCTTTTATTGTGCCCGGGTATAATAATATTAAACCTGTGGAAAGATATCAATGGAATGTTTCCCTCAGAGAATGTTAAATAGTCCAACAGACGTCAATATTTTGTGCAACAACCGCTAGAGTAATTTGTAAACTATTACCTCAGTTCATTATTTACCATTTCATGTGTTGCAAGTTATTCTGATGCTGCTATATATGCAAATGCTAAATTCTGTACCCCAAGATCTGGCCCTGACCAGGAGATCCTCACATATACCACCTTTTGTTGTGTGTAAATCTTTCTCCCCTAAGTTAGCCCTGATTGGTCAATAAAGATGCCTACAGCCTGGACTTAGCAGAAGAGAGGGGGGTAGAGCAAAATGTTCCCAGGCTTGGGGTCTGAGGCAGGGACCACAAGGAGAAAAGAAAAGGCATGGGGGAAGAAGAAGGCATCATGGGGTAGGTGGATTGTGAGTGTTTGGTCATGTGGGCCAGCCAGCTGGAGTAGGAGTGGCCCAGGTGGAGCATGGTAAGTTATATCTCTGATTTTGATAGGAAGGTAAACAAAACAGCATAGAGGGTTTGTGGGATGATGTCACAGGTGAGGCAGGTACAAGATAGAATGAGGCCTGTCATTGGACGAGAAGGAAGGATGGGCGGGAGAAAAGTTTGAAGGAAGAGGAGGGCTGGGGAAAAGACCACAGAGGGAGACAACATGGAAGCTGACGGTAAGATTCCCCGCTGTACCTTTACAGGTTGTTCTGAATGTTCTTCAGGGATGGATGTGTACAGGGCTTTGTATGTTTAGGTGGGCAATTATATCTTATCAATTGGATCAGAGGTTATTGTGTGTTATTTCATGCAGTGATTTAAGTTTAAGAGAGGTGTGGTTAGAGACACTGGGCTGCCACGGGGTGGGATGTTGCTTCTGGCAAAGGGTGCTGTGGCGCTGGATCTAGAGGAGATAAAAGACAACATTTTATTTATTATAATTTTAAGTATTGAAAGGAAAAAAGTTTAAAATTGCCCCCCTAGACAAAGTTGAAGCCCTGGAACTGCCTGTTCAAGGAACTGGCTGATCACAGAAAGAGTAATTGCACCAGCTGGTTCAGCCACTTTGTTCTAGAAACCATAATAGCAGCTGACCATAATAGCAGGAACTGGTTAACCATAAAGTTAGATTAAAATCTTAAAGAATAATCATGAGAAAAAGGAGGTTCTTCCTTGTGATTTGGTATGGTTTTTCCTTTAAATACCCCTTCTTTCAACTCTTTGAGGTCGAACTCCTCTACTCGTCTGCATGGGATACGAGATGACCCCGGTGTACTGGTTTCTGTTGTCCCTACCAATAAACCTCTTGTTGATTGCATCAAGATTGGTCTCTTGTGAGTTCTTGGGGGGGTCGAGTCATCCTGAGACTTGAGTGAGGGTCTCCCCACTCTGGGGGTGTGTCTTTCAATATCTATCCAGCACTGCTCCTTTAAGGCTTATTATAAATATAAAAGTTATGTGCCTTTTATTTAGGAACTAAATGATCTAAGGTGGGGTAGAAACCCCCAAATAATATTTACCACAAGATACATTGATATTTTATTGGCTGATTCTGATACAGATACTTTAGGGAAAAAAAACATTTAATGAAACATGAAAGATTTTATTTTCCTGGGGACTACAGATTATGCCTAAAAAAATAGGGGAAGGAAATTCTATGAATTATTTAGGATTTAAACTGAGTCAACAAAAAAATACAACTACCAAAGGTTCAGGTTAGAGGAGATAAATTAAAAACTCTTTAAAGACTTAAAAAAATTGGGTGATATTAACTGGTTATGTCCTACTATTAGATTAACCACTCAAGTGTTAAGTAATTTGTTTCAAACCCTGCAAGGTGATTCAAATTTAAACAGTTCATGAGAATTAACAGCTGAAGAAGAAAAGGAATTGGCCTAGGTAGAAAAGAGATTACAAGGTGCCTAAGTGGACAGATGAGATCCTAAACTTGACTATATTTTAGTTATTCTGCCTTCCACTCATTTTCATACTGGGATAATGTTACAAGGTATTTGAACCAGTTTCTAGTTAGCATGTAGCTCAGCCCTTAGTACACACTTTTAATCACTTTGGCTGGAATGCAGACAAGCCCTTAGTACTTACCTTTAATCCCCAACAATGGAGGTGTCTTAGTTTGGGTTCCCATTGTTGTGAAGAGACACCATGACCCAAGCAACACTTATAAGGGACAGCATTTCATTGGGGCTGGCTTACAGTTTCAGAGGTTCAGTCCATTATCATCATGGCAGGAAGCATGGCAGCGTCCAGGCAGACATGGCACTGGAGAAGAAACCTAGAGTCTTGATCTGAAGCCAACCAGGAGAGACTCTCAGTCAGCTAGGAGGAGGGTTTCAATGCCCGTCTCCAAAGTGACACAGTTTATATATAATTTTTTATCCTGCAGCAGAAAACAAATCAAAAATTGTTAATTTTTTAAGATTTCAAAAAAACAGAGTAAATAATTCAAATTCAAGTAGACTCAAATTGGGTTTTAGGTTTGGCTGAATCACTGCTAAAAAGTCTGTCATACACAACCACTCACATATAATGAAAACGTTTATTTATTTTTTGAAAAAATTTTCCTAACTTTAAAAATCCCAATTATAAACTAACAAATTTCAGTGTGAAATTCACTAATTCCCAGGGGGAGACTATGCAAGAGAGCTCTCTGTTGAGCTGTGCTGTCTTATATAAACAGTATGCACAGGCAACTAAGTAAAAACTTAGTTCCTAATCATTCAGGTCAAGTGCTGGCCAGCCATCTGGCTCAAGGTTTCTGTACTAAACACCAAATGCAGACTATTTCCATCATGGTAGAAAATGCTATTTGTCCAGATGTTGTGGTGCATACCTACAAACCCAGCAGGAGCACAATAGAGGCAGGACTGAGTTCAAGATGCTGTCTTACTGGCCACACTGTATAGGGTGCATATTTTGTATTCATCTCTCACGTGCTATATAGTAAATCTGAAACTACATTTTCCCTTCGCTGTTGGGCTGATGGTTGGGCCAGAGACCTCACCATACCAGGAGTAATCTATCACTGGGTCCATCACAGAATAGAATTGTCCAATTTCTTTGCTTAATTGATCACCACCAAAACCCTTATATAAAACTTATTTATTGGGGTTGGGGATTTAGCTCAGTGGTAGAGCGCTTGCCTAGGAAGCGCAAGGCCCTGAGTTCGTTCTTTATCTCCTTAAAAAAAGAACAAAAAAAAAAAAAAAAAAACTTATTTATTGCCAAGTTGAAAGTTTAATGCAAAATGTGAGAATCCACATTCATTAAAAACCACTAAATCATCTCATGATGTCTCCTTTTTTTTGGTGGATCACTTTTTTTTTCTTTTTTTTTGGACTGGGGACCAAACCCAGGGCCCGTTTGCTAGGCAAGCGCTCTACCACTGAGCTAAATTGCCTCATGATGGATCACTTTTAAACAGGGTCCTCAACAGATTGCCATTGCTCAAGGTGAACAAAATGCCTAATATGAAGTTGGGGAAGTAGGAAGAATCTGGGCTTCATCTGCAGTTTGATTTTGTGACATTATGATTTTATGAGGCCACAATTTCTTTTTGATAGCTTATTTCTGTAGAATTTGTTTTATGTACAAAGCGGTTGCTACATTTTCAAACTTACCTATCCTCTCAGCTGATACTCAGAGTAAAAAAAAAAAAAAAAATATCAGGCAAAAATATTCAGAGTAAAAAAAAGTATTTAAGCTATCTCTTCATGCTGGTGAGGTAAGGAGTATTTCTAGCCACTGAGTGCTGATTTAAAAGCTCAACATCTGGGATGGGGATTTAGCTCAGTGTACAGCGCTTGCCTAGCAGCGCAAGGCACTGATTGGTCCGGCTCTGCTCCGGAAAAAAAAAAAAAAAAAAAAAAAGATAGGGGCTGGGATTTAGCTCAGCGGTAAGGAGGACCTAGGAAGCTATCTTAAAGGCCTGAGGTTGGGGTCCCCAGCTCAAAAAAGAACCAAAAAAAAAAAAAAAAAAAAAGATAAAAACTCAACATCTAATTATCAAGACAATGCAAAGCCAGGCGTGGCTGCTGAATGTGTGCCTGTAATCCCAGAACCCGGGAAACTGAAGAGAGATAACCACAAATTCAAGGTCAGGCTAGACCATAAGACCATAAAGTGAATTCCAGGCCAATGTGGAGAGATGCTGTGTAGATCAGCCTGGCCTTTCAGAGATCTGCCTGCCTACTTGGATTAAAGGCCTTCTCCACTATACTCAGCTTACTCGTTTGATTTTACTAAGTATTTTTATATAAGCCAAAAGCATGGGCCATCTGAAAGGGTTTGCTCTGTGCTCCTCTTTGGAGCTGAGCTCTACCACCTTTTGGCAGTGCTCTAAGTGAACAGCACCATTAGTTACCCTGAGACATAGATCAGTAAAATCAAACTCCCTGGGTGACACAGTTTCTTAATAAGACCATACTTACTCTAACAAGGCCACATCTCCTAATAGTGCCACTCCCTGGGCCAAGTATATTCAAACCACCAGAGAAAGTAAAGTTAGCTAAAGAAGGAAGCAACCATGTTTGAAGGTGATATCTAGTTGAGTGGTAGAAAAAAGATGACAAATCAGAGAAAGATTTGACAGAATAGGACATGCCCAACTCTCATGAGAAGAAAGGGAGAGGCGGACAGTACAGGAAGAGAGTTCAGGAAAGGGTGAGCTTTTTCAACAGTAAGTCTGAAACATTAACAGTAAGGCTGAAAACATTCTAGGCCTAGATTAGATGGGACAGAAGCTAGAATCTTCCAGGATGAGGCCTAGGTTAGCAGACAGTTATAGCTGCCAATTCAGCTGCTTACTTTTTGCAATTTCTACCTTTTTAACTTTTTGCTATTCTGTGGCCAAAGGCTGCTGGTTTCTTAGCAAATTAACTTCTGTTGATAGAAGCAGGAGATTAAGAAAACAGCTTAGATATCTGAGCCCATTTCTCGCTGGCTCAAGAGACTCTGCATGGCCAGGAGGGCATCTCTGAGTTCATTTGTTATCTCTTCCTAAGCCAGAGAGAAAAGGAAAGGATGTGTAACTTCATTTTTTCAAACACCTATTTTTAATGATGGTTCTTAAACATTTTAACTTCCCTTGTAGCCCACCACCCACCAGAGGTAGTGGGAAAGAAAGGATGGGGGATGGGAGAGGTGAACCTGTTTAGAAAGGTTCCCTGGAGCAGCTCCTATCTGCATTGTCTGGAAATCAGCAGTTCATTTCACAGTTTAGTAGGCAAAGGCAGCTTGATCCACTCACAAACACTTGATGGGTACACCAGCAGTCCAGTTTGGTAGAGTCTGGTTAGCAGCATAAATCAGCAAGGCACAAGACAGCAGGAGGGACCTGGAGGGATGCTAGGAGAAGTTCTTGGCTGTTCCTCTCTCAGCAAAGCAAAGATCAGCAAAGACACAAGACCCACAAGCATTGCACAGTCAGCTCTAACAGCAAGCCTAGCCCAGCCTCTGTCCCTGTCCAAGTTTTATTTATACCCTCAAACATCACGTGTCCTCTTCATGTGAGTCTGTCTCAGCTGACATCACTCTGCCAATCAGCCCAAGTCTGTGGAAGTGGCAAGAAACTGCAGCACACACCAGAAGTTTTTTGGTGTGTTTCTCTCTGTGGAATCCAGACAAATGTAATTCAACTACTCAATGTAAGGCGGGCCAATGCACATGTGTTGTTATCGAAGAATCCTTCATCATATGTCCTTTCATGTGCTTGCTGTAGTGGAACATCCTTTCTCCTGTGTCTGCTTCAGTGAAACATTCTTTTGTGAGTCTGCCTTAGTCTTTCACCTGTGTCCACTTCAGGAAAACATTCCTTTATGTGTCTGGCCCAGCAAAACACCATCCAAATGATTTTCCAAAGAGCCCTGAAGTTTCTACTTTAGGAAGAAAGGGAGAAAGTCAAGCACATGTGTTGTGGGTTGCCCTGGTACTGTTTGTATTCTGATGTTAATTCTGTGTTCTCAAGAGGGGCTGCTCCCATGAGGAGTGGATCACTTACTCAGGTGATTTCATGTGAACTTTCTCTCCATTTTAACTGGTCAAATAAAGGCTAGAGCCTGTGATTGGACAGTGGAAGAGAAAAGTGGTGCTGGAGGTTTGAGAGCATAGAGGAAGAGTAGGGACCAGGGAGGAAGAGGAGGTGGAAGGAAGATAGAGCAGAGCCACATGGCCTGGAGGAGCTGCAAGCAGTGAGGGATCTCATAGCTGGGGAATAGAGCGGTGCAGTGGTGAGTCTGCCCAACTTAGGCAGCTTATAAACATTGTAACTGAGTTGTGTGTTTTTTGCATGGATTTATTAGGTTTGGAGATTTACTATAACACACAAACACAGACACACAGACACACACTTTGGCCAGGCCTGATCACCTGTTTCATCAATTCCACAAGTGTTCATGTACACTTTTACGTGCACCTCTACCTATATTTATGTACAAACATACATATAGACAGATAGACATAAACATATATACTCTTGGCACAGCCTCTGAAACCACACTTTATTTCTTCTCTATGGCAAAAATTCTTCTCTTAGACAAAAATTCTTTATAAAAGTACCTCATAGATGAAATGTTACACAGAAGGATGTGGATAGTAAGTTCAAAGCAGTGTTTTAGTCGATTAGCTCATTATAAGCCCAAAGCAACAGTTTCACATGGCCTCGCTTTATCACAGTGCACGCCTGTGGCTTCATCCTTGGACCTGACCTAGAATGAATGTATTTCCTTGATCACGAATTTATTTCAAGCTTGTTTCTCTTCATAGTGCAGTTATGAAAGCTCATTGTGTTCCTTATTATTCAATCTTTACTTATCATTGTAAGAGGAGGGGCACATTCTATTCTTTTTTTTTTTTTTTTTTTTTTTTTTTTTTTTTTTTTTGGAGTTGGGGACCGAACCCAGGGCCTTGTGCTTGCTAGGCAAGCGCTCTACCACTGGGCTAAATCCCCAACCCGGTACATTCTATTCTTGATTCTAATTTCATTACATCTTTCTGGCAAAACAACTAAAATCATCTCCTTAAACCTTTTTCCTAAAATTATTTGAACCAAATCAGGAATGCTATAAAGTCACTGATTCATCTAAATAGCATTAATTCAAGAAAGTTCATTTTCATGTTTATCTCCAGGAAATTTGCCCCGTAGGGTGGGCCGATGCCCAGGAATCATTAGGCTGTATAACAGTTGTATATCGGCAGCAAGAAGTAATCCTGAGATGAAGTCTCTGGGGGCTGTGCCTCTTCAGACTGTACCCGTTACAGACAGATGAAATGGAGGACCATGTCCAGAAAACTCAGTTGCTTGCCGTAGCCTTTGCTAGACGGCTTCTGTCACTCATCCTTGTGGTGATGGTGTGCGAGAAGTTACAAGCTCCACAGCCCAAGGCTCTTAAATGATGCAATTATTCTTCATTGACTTAAGCCACTGAGATTTAATCACTATCATGAGCTAAGAATTATTGCAGAATGATTTTGTCCTTCCAGATTATCATGGAATATTTCGCTTAAGGAGGAGAGTTGAATCAACTGGGGAATGAATGTTAACAGATGCTACCCATCACCTTGCATGCTCATAGCTTGTGTGTGCTGTGAGAGCATTTGAAACGTGCTCTTGTAGTAATTCTCAAGCATACAACACACTATTATTAATAACAGGTAGCATGATGTATAATAATGATTACCCTTTCAATCTAACCAAACTTTACAGCCTTTGACTGACACCTCTCTTTTTCTCTTTCTTCCTCCATTCTCACCCTCTTCCCTGGTCACATAGTAAGTTCCTGACCGCTGTGGGTATTCTAAATGAAACACAAGGATCCAAAGGTTCTAATTAACATTAGTATACAGAGTAATGATATCATGGCAGTCCCACACATACATATCAGGTGGACCTTGATTTTGTTTCTTCCCTGCACTACCCTATTTATCCTTCCTCCTAAATTTTCCCCACAGATAATCCCCCTGCTTTAATTTTATCACACAGTCCATTCCTTTAAACAATGTAATAATGAACATAAATATGGAACATTGAGATTTTTTTTTTCTTTTTTCTTCTTTTTCTTTTTTTTCGGAGCTGGGGACTGAACCCAGGGCCTTGCTTGCTAGGCAAGCGCTCTACCACTGAGCTAAATCCCCAACCCCCAGAACATTGAGATTTTTGTCAGTAACTGCAAAGAATCTCTAATAATTTCCAAACTGTAGATGAAACAAGGCTAAGAAATACTAGATAATTTACTCAATGATGGTTTAGGCTTCTTCGCACTGAGCTGTGCTGTATATCTACTGTGCTAATATTTTATGTTTTCTGCATTGCATCCTAAGCTTACTGATGTAGCTGGCATGGACAGAAATGCCTTAGGGTTTTAACAAGAAACCTCAGTGTCTTTCTAATGCTAATCATGCAGTCAACAGTTGGCAGAGTGGAAAGGCTTGGGAAAAATGCTTAAAACAATTTCAGCAGAACAAAGACATGGTTAGCAGACAGTTGGAAGAAGAAACCACACAAAGTAGGTAAAGAAAAAATTTTAAAAAAGGCTACACAAAATCTCAAATAGGGTGGCATAAACCTCCACTGAGTCCTAGTCACCCTCAGGAGAGTCTGAGACACCCATCTGTTGACCCAGCTCCTCTGGAGGTGTTTCCTCTGGAGAATGGTGGGGACAGTGGGGCAGCATGGAGAGTGGAAACAGTGTGTACCACGTGCAGTCTGGAGTGTGTGGACTGTAGGGACAGTGGGGACAGTGAGGACAGTGTGAACTGTGGGGACAGTGTAAACAGTGTGAAATGTGAACGGTGTGGATAGTGGGACAGTGTGGACAGTGGTGACAGTGGGTACAGTGGGGAAGGTATGGAGAGTGGGGACTGTGGTGGATAGTAGGGCCAGTGAAGACTGTGTGGATAGTCTGGACATTGTGGACAGTGTGGACTGGGTAGACAGTGTGAACAGTTGGTCTGTGGGGACAGTAGACACAGTCTAGAACAGTGTGAAAAGTATGGACAATGTGGACAGTGGGACAGTGTGGACTGTGTGTACAGTTTGTACAGTGTGTATAGTGTGGACTTGAAGAAAGTGTGGACTGTGGGGACAATGTGGACAGTGTGGACGGTGGGGACAGTGTGGACAGTAGGGACGGTGTGGATGGCGGGGATGGTGGGGATGCTGGAGGATGGTGCACCCACCACTACTGCCATTCACTGTAAACCATGTTGTCTCTCTGGGAGTTTGATTCCACAGGGCCGTGCTTCTGTCACGACGAGGAATGAGGGTACAGGCCTAGAGTGAGTTTCTGTTGCTCCCAGGACACAGGTGTCCACATGGAATTCAGTGAGCCCCAAGTGGCCTCATCTGTGTAAAGACATTCTTTAGCCACACTCACCACACGGCCTCCAGCATTCTTCTGTGCGGGAAATCTATGTAGCTTCTATCCCAGCTTCATTTAGAAGTCACACCTCTGGCCCTCCCTCCCCCTCTCCCTCTCCCCCTCTTATTTTGTAGACAGGGCCTTCCTATAAAGGTCCAGCTTGCCTTGTGTAGACCAGGTTGGCCTTAAATGTGTGAAGACCCTCCCGCTCTGTCTCTGGAGTGATGGGATTACTGTGCCTTGGTGTTTCCTTACAGCAAGTGTACACTGAGGCAGATTTCACACCCTACCTCCCTGAGCCTGACTGGAGACAGATGAGAGTGGTCAGGGCTGGGAACAAAAAAAAAATTGAAAGTTCAACCTTGGCTAAGACCAAAGCATTCTGGGCTGCATTGGTTGTTCCCGTGACTCTGGACACAGGATTACATGGGCCTGACTCCAGTAAGCTCCCACATGGGAGACAGGAAAAACAAAGAAGACAACTTATAGGAAGTTTATTGGTTTGGTGGAGCATCAATCAGGGTCTCGGAGTCTGTAGTAGATTCAACTTGGAAGATGCCAAAACGAAACTCAGATCAGGGGAGAATTCCAAGGGCGTGTGGGCCGTGAGGCGGGACAGCCTCGGGGCCAAGGGAAGAGCAAGATGGGAGACACCAGGAGAAGAGAAAGAACATGATGAATTGGGGCAGAAAACACACTGTGCCAGGTCACCCCGCACACCACATCTTCCCTGTAGAGGGCCACGCACCTACAACAAAACACACAGGAAAGATGGGTTCCAGAGGCTCCAGCAAAGTTCCAACAACATGTTCATGTCTCCCCTTCCTTCCCCTCCCCTGTGTGGTGCCTTTGTCTCCCACAAACACAAACCCTTACCTTCTTTCCCAGGGTGGGACTCACAAGGGCCCTGGGTGTCTGGAGGAGCCACCTGACCGCAGGCCTTGAATGATGAAGATGGTGCCCACCACGATGCCCACGAGGCCCACAGACAACCCCAGGGCACAGACCACGGTCTCTGTCAGCTCTGACATGGGGGCTGGAATCTCAGGTTCTGAGAGAGAGAAGCTTTGGAGTCAGAAGGGACTCATGTATGTGTAAGACAGGGCCAGGGGAGGGAGGGAGTTAACCTACGTGGTCTCTGAGGCTAGGCTAATGGGATGACACGAACTCTAGCCTTAGAAACTCTTTAAGGGTGGAAAGTGAGTTTTGGTCACTCGAAGCCGGAAGACATGCTGTTCTAGTGACAGTGAACGAGAAAGTGCCAGAAGTGGCAGAGCTCATACACACCCCAGTGTTTTAGAACCGGCTCGTCCAGGCCCCAGTGCTCCACCTTGCAGTCATAAATGTCGTCGTTGGAAGGGATGAAGGTGAGGTAAGACAATTTGTGGAAGGAATAGTCACTGTTGATAAGGAAGCTGGTCTCATAAACGCCTTCTGTGACTGGCTTGCTGTTCCTCAACCACGTGATATTGATCACAGGAGGAAAGATGTTGTCTACAAAGCAGATGAGGGTGTTGGGCTGACCCAGCAGCACAGGGGACTTGGAAAACACGGTCGCCTCAGGAACGTCTGCAAAGGAAATGGTCTGGATGTCAGAGGCTGATGGGAGCTTCTCTCCCTGAAGCCCTGCACTGTCTAATGAGAGAGCCTTCTTGACAAGACTTACACATATGAAAGTCAAAGAGCCCGATCCCTCTGCTTGGAGCTAATGTGCACTCTACTTGATCCCTGTGCCCCTCTGTCTAGGGAGTTAGGTAGGATGTCTGTCGGGGCTTTTCCAAAAGATTCAAGGAGTGCATTGTGGGAATAGTGAGCTGTATATTACATGAAATGTGTGATTTTTAAGAAGAGATGGGATGGACTGGAGAGATGGCTCAGCGGTTAAGAGCACTGACTGCTCTTCCAGAGGTCCTGAGTTCAATTCCCAGCAACCACATGGTGGCTCACAGCCATCTGTAATGGAATCTGACACTCTTCTGGTGTGTCTGAAGACAGCTACAGTGTGCTCATATAAATAAAATAAATAAATCTTTAAAAACAACAAGAAGAGAGGGGATGAGTCTCCAGTGATGAAGAGATCCGGGTGCTCCTTGGAAAGGAGAGGATTTTATAGGACCATTTATATCCTGATCACATCCCCTCACCCCCCAGGGAAGGGAGGGGGGAGCAGGGTGGTGAGCACGTACCGTTGATAGCTGGGGTTGAATTTGACCTCTTCATCAGGATTTCCAAATTGTGTTTTATTATAGCTATCTGTTGAAGTCCACCTTGGGGGTCAAAGCTTGTCAGTTGTCCAAACTCGGGAATCCTCCAGATGTTCTCCTTCTTATCCAAGTCCACAGAGAATATCTCGTCACCATCAAATTCAAATGTGTACTGGCCTCTGGATTCATAATACTGATACATATTTATACCATAGGCGGCTACATGGTCGGCTGAGGAATTTAGGTAGACGGTGGGAAAGTGGAAAACAGGAAGAGGAAAAGAATGTTTTAAAACAAACGGATAGAAAATGCTCTGACGAGTACCACGAACGTCATTGCTTTTGATACATTTCCACCACCCGCGCCTCCCTCTCACTCTCAGTGTGGGTTACACTCCTGTCTTTCCCTCTGTGACACGCGCCGCACAACGGTGGGATGCCGTGTGTTTGATTTCTGCTATCCTGACTGCCTTGTCCACTCTTTGGTACACAGATGGCTCAGACCAAGTAGCTTACAGCTGAGCGGAGGGAGAAAGCTTTGTCTGCAAAGGTTCAGTCATCAGATTTCCTTCTCTGGTTAGGTTTTGTGTCTAATTGATCTCCCATCAGTTATTAACATATCTTATCCATTTTCTTTTCCTTCAAAAACAGGGGGCCTTTTCCACACAAGGAGGCGTTCTCATTTATTCTGACCCAGGAAAAGCACATAGAAACTTATAGAAAGAGAACAGCGGCACCATGTGGAGACTGTTCCGTCTAAAGTTCCTGCCTTAGCTGAGGGACCACGGGATGGTCTTCTGATTTCTTCTGGACTTTATTGGATTTCATGCTTCTGTAAAACCTCGCCTCTTATTTCTTTTTCTAAATCAAAACCAATGTTCTTTCGCAGACTCGTGGTGAATTAATGCGTTTTCCTCAGGCAGTGAGCACGTGTGAGCCGCCATGGAGAAGGGCCGCCAGTGCAGACAACGGAACCCAAAGGATGTCAAGTAAACATCATCGTCAAGTAAACACTGGCAAGGCACAGATTCTGGTGTTTTTAGGTTTTGTATCTTTCTTCCTTCATTTGTTGAGTTCAGCAAATGTTGGACTTAGTGCTGTTCAAGGAGTAATTCTCCAGCCAGACCTGGCCGCCATAGTCACCAAGGTTGGTGAACAAGGACAGTGGTTCCAGTTGACAGACAGCGTGCACATAAGGTGCTGTGAGTGACTGTGGGCGAGTTACGGTCAGCTCTGCACAAGCGACTGCCAATCAAAACTAGGGCCCACCCTCTCACGGCCCTAATGATGGCGGGGTGGGAGACAGAAATGAAGGTGGCTGTCATTTTGCTCAGTTTGCTGAAGCCCTCCTCTACACTGGAGGTTTCTGTTCAGTTTTAATTAATCGGCTTCCAACTGCACTGTGACCCCCAGACCCTCTGTCTATTCACGTTCGACTGCTCTTCTGACCCTTCCCTTCCCAGTGTGGCTGTCTTGGTTAGCGTTATCTGCAACCCCCATAGCCAACCTCTCCCTCAAAATCTCCCTGATCCATTGTTAATAAACCTCTTCGACTTCTTTTCCAACCGTGGATGTGCACTTCAGTGGGCGCTTATCCTGAGCCCCAAGTATCACTGAGGACTCCACACTGCCTCCTGCTGCTATAGTTCTGCCCTCAGCTGGGTCCACTCCCCCTCCACACACACACAATGGCCTTTCTGCTTCCTGCCCTTGATCTGCTTACCCCACTCCCTAGGGGCAGGCAGCAGGTTTGATATACTTCGGCACCAACTTCCTAGCTGAGCAAATGCTTTACAAAGTGAGTATTGAGTGATACTTGCTAATTTTGAGACCCATGGAGACGTTGGGGATGACTGACAGGTGGCAGAACCTTATGACAGTCGGGGCCAGCAATGACCTATGTGCCCCATGCATTTAGCTTTGGACCCTTACTTGATGAAAATGTTAAAAGTCGTATTAATAAGAAAAATGTAATGTAGGCTAAATTAAAATCAAAGCATTTTTTCTCAGACCTTGAAATTTCCACCTTTCCCCCTTCTAAGTTAAAGAGAAATGGGAATATTTTCACGTAGCCCTCCAGTTCTATGGTTCCTCAGAACCGTGCCCACTGTGCCTGCTCACACTGATTGGGGCACCCTAGTGTGACATTGAAGAAGGAAATTGGGGACAAAGAAGCCAACCTGCCTGGAGTCGGAGGCGAGACTTCTCCTTTCCAACAAAGCTGGAAAGAGAGCAGCCATGCCCCTTCACAAGGGCGCTCAACTCCTTTCACTTCCTGTTTCAAACATTTAACTTTTCAACTGCTATTTCACAAAGTTCCTATTCAGGGCTGTAAAACATTGTGGCATTAAGGAGGGGATCCAGAGAGGGGACGGAATGTCAGCGGAGTGTGGAGGGAGGGAGGTGTCGCAGGCAGAGGGCCATAGGCTCCCATAGCTTGCGCTTGCTTGGGTCCTGTGTAAGCCCCAACAAAAGGGGTTTACTGTATACACAAAGGGGTACACTGCATTTGCTGTACCTTTGTGTGCGTGATTCACGGAAGTGTTTTCCTTAGAACACACTAAAGGTATAAAGGCTTCGGAAACTCGCATACAGTCTAGTAATGAAAACCAAGTTCTGAGACGACCCCGCCTGTCAGAGCCCTCCATCCTTTCCTAACTGGGTCCACTGTTAGAACCATGGTTTGGCGGATCATGAGCTGTGCTCGCCAACCAGAGCCTCCCGAAGAAGGGATCGCACAGTTGTTAGATTGTCTAATATTGAGGATTTATATCTTAGCCAATTTGTATCTCCCTCTTCTGTAGATTTCCCATTTCCCGGCTCCAGACATCCCTCAGCTGCACAACTCACCCTCAATGTCGTCTTGACCTCCACAGGGGCTGAGCATGGTGGTCAGGGCGAGGACCCCCAAAATCAGAGCTCTGCTGAGTGGCATCTCTGTTCTCTGGGTGGTCTCTGTAGCTGCTCTCCTGAGTCTTCAAGAGATTGTGAGGATCCAGCCCAGGAGATCTTACACTCAAACCAAACCCGCCAGACCAATCAGAAAATTCCCCTGTGATGACGTCACAGTTGCTAACTGCAGACTTTGTATTGAGAGGCCTGGAAGAGGCTAGGGGAACTCCCTGGAGCTGCTGCAGGCTCTGCTCAGAGTGGACCTGAGGGAATGCCTGAGGAGAAGGGCATTCCGAGTCAGACTTTTTCTCGTATGCTTATGTGAGCAGAAAGTCTCCCCTGAATTTATTCCTTTCCACGTGTTTCTCCAATCCCGACACCCAGTTACTTTCTTGGGCTTGCATGTATCATGAGTTAACTGGTTTTTTGTGTTCTTCACTTTGGGCAGAAGCCCCAGTGTTACCAGAAGGAGCACAGAGCTGTGAGGACCTGTCACGCCCCTACAGGAGCACTCGGTGCCTTATCCAGATTTCTTCTTCTTTTGAGTAACCTTTGTATTCTAAAGGAAGTTTGGGGACACTGAACACACCTGAGAATGT
>NC_046171.1:7891251-7928751 GCF_011064425.1 Rattus rattus | reverse complement strand
TGCCTCTTGTGGACCCCCACGCAGGTCAAAGCATCCAGTCGATTCCTCCAGAGAAGTGACTCACAGGAACCTGCCACCTACACCCTTGGTGGACTTTCCCTTTCTGTGGGCTTCTCACGTGCAGCAGAGGGCTGTTCTCTCTCACCTCTGACACCGTGTCAGGTGCACGGCTCGGGGTGCCTGGTGGGTCCAGTATCACTGAGCTGCAGGCAAGACACAGAGTTCTCTGTCACAAGTAGGCAATGACTCGGGACAGAAATTTGATCAGATTTACTTGGAACTATTAGGAATGTTGAGGATAGAAATACCCTTTAGTTTCATCAAAACCCAAACAAATGTTCTTGAGCACAGACCCCAAGAGGCAGAGTTGGGGTCTGAACTCAATCTGGAGTCCAAACGGAAGTTTCTGTTCTTGGCCTGAGCTTGGGACTTACCCCCCGAACGCTTCCTTATTTGGAGAGGAAAGAATAAAACCCCATCAGGGCTCACCTGTGTCTCCTCGTGGACAATGAGTTAATGCTTCTCACAGTGGGGATGTCCATGTCTGCCTCTCTGAGGAATTTTAGCAATAGGATATCTGTGCAGTGTCACGGTAACATTATTTTAGTTCCAAGAACAGTTAGATAAAATATAACAGAGAATGAAAAATGAGACGTGAAGGTGGCTAAAAAGGTAAAGGAAGTGGACGATGGATTTGAGCGCTCAACTCAGGGAACCCGGCAGTCCTGCAGCAGAGAAGGAGAGGTAGAGAGGTGACACTGGCAGCCGGGGCGGTTCCAGCAGGTAGTGGCAGGAATTCTGCTCCAGATGCAAAGCCATAAACCTTAGGTCCTCAGGCCCAGCTGGGACTCAGGATACAGCCAGTGCCACGGCTCAGTAGGTGAAGTTGTCTGCCCCCAAGCCCGAGTTCCATCTCTGGGACCCACACAGTGGGGGGAGAATGGCTTCTGTAAGCTGTCTCTGACCTCCACACACCTGTGCACATGCACACACACACACACATACACACACATACACACACATACACACACACACATACACACACATACACACACATGTACACACACACGTACACACACACATACACACACACATACACACACACATACACACACACATATACACATACACACACACACACACACATACACACACACACACACACATACACACACACACACACATACACACATGCACACACACACACACACACATAAACACACACATACACACAGTAACAGTTACTATTTTGACTTTATGGATTATCTCTTCATCCAGGTCCCTGCTCTCTTCCCATTTATTTATAATTTGTTGTTTTCTTTTTGGTAAAGGTCATTCCTTATTTCATCTCGATTATATGTATTTCCTATGAAAATTATTCTTTGCTCCCGGCATTCATGGCACCTCGCCCTTCCCTAGAGCTTTGGGTATGTCTTCCTGGCTGTGGAGTCTGCAAGAGGCAGCTGATGTGGCCTCTCTGCCTTGCCTATTTGCTGTAAAGAAAAGTAATAAAGAATCGTCTTGTTTTTGTGTAGGTGTGGTTTATGCAAAGCTTTATGACACTGTCCTTCCTCATCCACCACAGGGTCAGCCAGGTAGCCACTTCCCACAGCTGGGCAGCCCTTTCTTGCAAACTTCAAACATATTATTTATTTTCTGTGGTTCTCAGTGGAAAGGTGTAAAGGCTATGTCTTTTGTGTAAGCCAATGATCTTCACACAAGACATGAAAGTCACGAGAACAAGACTATTCTTAAATAATAGCGCTTAGAGAGTGTAGTCCAAAGCTGTGATTGCTCTGAAGGCAACAACAGTGAGATGATTTTTTTAAACAGGGTGCTTGCTGGTCATAAGAATCCTCTCTGACCCTCTATCCCCAACAGCCCAGTGACTGTGGTCTGCAAGACTGCTTTGCCAGTTTGTATCTTGCAATTACTGCAAACTTTAGAACCAGCTTAATACCCAATGAGAATTAATTTGAGACCCAATGAAGGATTACATTGATGTGTAGATCTTTTGGAATATTGCCATCTTTGCGACGTGAGGTCTTTCAGTTCATGGACTTGGTGTGTCTTTCTCTTGATTTTGGTTTCTTTCAATAGCTTTCTGTAGTTCCTAGAGCATTAATTAGTTTAGCACCTCCTTTGTTAAATTTACTTATTAGTACCGTTTTCCTCTGGAACCATTATAAATGGAATCGTCTTCTTGATTTAATTTTGGGTCATTCATTCCAAATGCATAGTGCAATTAATTTCAACTTTTACTGAAATCAGTTTACAGATATTTCCTTTTTCTGTGATAATTTCCAGTTGCTGAAATGACCAATAGCAACATAAGTAAAAAATTAGTGCTGGCTAATATGTATCTTATCTTGTCTGGGGAGCCAGCTGACGTTAGCATGGAGATCATGCAGTTTGATCCACTCATTTTATTATAGCCATGAAGAAGCAAGGCCAAACACTGAATAGTTTGACCAAACAGATGATGCCAAGCTGTAAATATCTTGATCCTGGATGTAGTGTTCTTTGCATGTTCTGTAATCACAGCCCAGCTGTAGAGTAACAGGTCAGGTGGGACATTGCCTTTTATTGGGAGGTCCCAGAAGGGAAAACACTGTGGTACAATGTTACAATGTATCAACTCATAAAATCAAGGTGCATAGAACTTTGTGCAGGCATTCTGACAAGCTAATTAAAAAATATTTCAGTGGGGTTGGGGATTTAGCTCAGCGGTAGAGTGCTTGCCTAGTGAGCGCAAGGCCCTGGGTTGGGTCCCCAGCTCCGAAAAAAAAAAAAAAAAAAAAAAAGAAACAAAAAAAAATATTTCAGTATGTGTGTGTGTGTGTGTATGTGTGTGTGTTTTGCCTGCATGCATATTTGTGCACCACATGCACGTAGAGCCCAAGGAGGCCAGAGAGAGAGGTTGAATCTTCTGGTACTGGAGTTACAGATGGCTGTGAGCTGCCATGTGATTCCTGAAACAAACCAGGTCCTCTGGAAGAGGAGTCAGTACTGTTAACCACTGAGCCATCACTCCAGCACTAAACTAATAAATATATATATTATACTAATATATATATTATACTAATATATATATATATATATATATATATATATTCCTAGAATTTGGGTTTAGGAAGAATTGGTTTGAACTATTTAAAAAACATCCTTGGATCGCTAAAGAGGATTAATTCTTAGTATCTCATCCAGCTACTTAATTTAAAACATTTATTCAGTACTAGGAAATGCATTAGATGCTAAAGATCCAACAGATGAAAAAAAATACAATGAAGATTTCTTGTGATTAGCCGGAATGGGAGACAGGCTGGGCTGCCTTGCTAGGGCCTGGGCTGACTGGATTCCCCTCACCCTGTCCCATGACAGTTAGGTGTGACCATGGACTTGTCCAGACCCCACCTCATTTACCCAGGTACAGCGCATCATTAGCAGGGGGCGTGGGGCAACACAGTCACTTCCTTCCCCTAACACTGAGCAGGGGCTTCCCACAGATTCACGAAGAATGTCTGATGTCCATTCCACAACAGCGAATATCACATACGAAACCCTCCCTTTCTACTCAGTTTCGCGACCCAAGCTGTGGTCCCTTGGCACCGCAGATCTTCCTTTTTCTCACTAAACCAGGTTGTCAGCGATTCCCCCACTCACAACCCCTTTACACACTTTCTCCTGAAGGTTCGGCTCAAAAGCAGCCCTTCTTAGAAGTTGCATCTCATGGAAACAAGTGACGCTGCCTAGTTCTCTATTCCTATTGGTCAGAAAAAAAAAAAAAGGCTGATGCCCGACGGGATTTCCAAAGATGTCTATTTAAAAAAAAAAAAAAAAAAAAAAGCGCGTCAGTGCAGAAAATGCTGGACTATTTTCCCAAACAGAAACTAGCTAGCCAGAACTGAGACCCACGAGGTCGATTCTGGATTTGAGGGTGAGACCCGTGGGTGCCACCTCTGACAAAAACGTTAGGTGGGGAGCAGGGAGGAAGGAGGGAACGAAGAACAGAAAGGCTCATTCCTTCCTTTCTTCAAGTTATATTTTCTAGTACGATTTATTTATTATTATTATTTATTTATTTATTTATTTATTTATTTATTTATTTTTATATTTATTTACAACAACAATTGGCCACTCAGCAAATCCAAACCCTCCATTCCACACTTCCTAACCTTACAGCTACCCCGGAATCCGGCATGATTCCTGCTGATTCCGGCGTCTGCAGTTACAGGATTCACTTGCCTTTGCTGGCTGCTTCTACTTTGTGTGTTCCTTCCATTTCTTAAGGACAGGACTCTCCGTGTGGTGACCTGCCCCTGGGACACCCCTGTGAAATAATTTCGTTGCCGTCTCTTCTTTGCCCCTTCTGGTCTCTTAATCAACTCATTTCTCTTGTTTCTGCTTTGTGCGTCCCAGTCTGGCCTCAAACTCATCACTATGTGAGCGACGTCAACCTTGAACCTCCAATTCTGCTCTCTCCTCCCCAGAGCTGGTCTTACAGGTGTGTGCTACCACTCCAGGCTCACCGACGCTGGGGAATCGAACCCTGGGCTTCATGCCTTCTAGGCAAGCACTCTGCACACCAACGCTCTCCAGCACACAGATCTTCAATATAAAAACCTTTATTGTTCCTACGAACCTATTCAGAGTAAAACAACTTTGCTTGTACACACTCGTGGCCCTAACCTGTACTCTTACTTCACTTCCTAAGCGAGCCTATTGTAGCTCTCCATGGGTGTCACCACAGAGCACTTACACTGGCCCTGGAGTCTCAGAAAATGAGATGTGCTAACCCCAGCCACATCTGCCATGCTGCTGGCACAGTTGGAGCACTAGAGCATTAAAAATAAATTCATACTCGCAAAGGGAAAAGGGCTATACATATCTTTTTTTCCTTTGTTTTTCTATTCTTTCTTTCCTTTTTTCTCCTGAGACATGGTCTAACTCTTTAGCCCAGGCTTTGAACTGGTGCAATCTTCCTGCCTACTGAGATTACCTGTGTGAGCCAATATATATATATTACAGTTCTCCTGTTCCTACGAACTTTGCAGTGTGAAGTGTCACTTGCAGGGCTGTTATATGAGTGAACAAGGTGATTGCCTCACGGGACCTGCAGGTTTCACCTCTCAGCACCGTTCCTAGATTTTCTGCAGATAGAAGGTGGGAGATGAGCCTCTCTCTCTTTCCCTTCAATCTTCCCCAGAGATTTTAACTTCCTTGCAGTAAGGAGACACCAGCATCACCACCATCTCCTCCCGCTCAGTGGGGGATGGGGGTTTCCTGTCACAGCAAACTCCCTATTCTATACTTGACATTCAGTCAAGTCAGGCTTGAAGTGAAAGTGGGGTGTTCTTGGCAGCCACGCCCCATTTCTTCCCACTAACCCCAGGTATTAGATCCGTCTCCCACATCAGCCATTCCTACTCTATCTCCCCCTGGGGTCTTGGAAGCCGACCAACTGCAGGCCTATAGTAACAGTATCATTTGCTGCAGACAAAGGAGCTGCTTGCCGCTGACTGCACAGGGAAGAAACTGACAGCAACAGAGGTTTCCACAAAGTGCTTCTTTTTGTACCTATGAACTCCAATTGTGGCTGTCTAAACAACACCCAATGATAATACTGGTTGACACGGTAAAACTGATGTGCTAACATGGATAGGGGAAATCACAAGGCCTGACTGCCAGGTGAAGAACTTCAGGCAATTGCTGACTGCTACAAGAAAATCCTTATTCCCCAGGAATGACACCTTAACTGCTAAAGTGCTCGCCCCTAAACACTGTGTATATGCAACACTACATGGGCTCAGCATGTTGTGTTTATAAATTTGTTAGCTTTTACACATATATGTAACATTAATGGGAAGGAAGCTACAGAATTGAGAGTGAGTAGGGGCGGGGTGACATGGGCGGGGCTAGAAGGATGGAATGAAGTGAGTTCGTACAGTAGACTATATGAAAGCAAAAATATGTAACTTATAAGAAGAAGGGGAGCACTTGAGGCTTAAGGTTGAGTCTTTGGATGCTACCTGCACAGGTGGTCTAGTGCCTCAGTTTCTCTCCCTGCTCCCCAAGAGTGCTTTGCACGCGTTTTCGGGGAGACCCAGTGCTGATGCTCCTTGAGGATACTGTCACCGCTCAGCATTCCACCGCTGTAAGGAGATACAAGGATGCAGGCTGCTAATGTAGGAAAGGCTGCTCATCTCATAGTTGTCCAGACACTTGTTCAGGGCAGCTACATTGGCTTATATGGTTAGGGACCCACAGCAGATATTATGGGTGACAGTGATGTAGATGTGTGGTAGGGAAGTGCAAAGAGGGGGGGCAGAGTCAGAGAGGGACAGAGTCATGCACAGATATATGTCAACACATCTACATATATACATATCTATATGCCTATGCATCTACACATCTACATATCTATATCTCATCTATATATCTATATATATCATCTATATATCTATATATTTATATATCTATATATCATCTACATATCCACATATCTATATATCATCTATATCTATATTTATCATCTATATATCCATATGTCTATATGCCTAATTTATTAGTCTATATATCTATATATCATCTATATATCCACATATCCACATATCTACCTATCCACATATCTACATATCTATATATCTATATCTCATCTATATCTATATATCTCATCTATGTATCTATATATCTAATCTATTAATCTATATATCTATATCTCATCTATGTATCTATATGTCTATGTCTACATATCTCATCTATGTATCTATATATTTCACCTATATATCTATATACCTACTCTATTAATCTATATATCTATATATCATCTACATATATATATGTCTATATATATAGATCAGATCTTGGCTCTTCTTGTCAAAGATTCCACAGTATTTTTCGGCACCATTTCCTGGAGACGGAGCCTTCCCCTAGGGGATCCCCAACATCACACCACTGCAGCAGCAGCTGTGGAGTTTACTATTCACAACTGCTCTGCTCATGTAAGATCAACAAAGTCTCAGGCTGCTGGTCATACCCTGACAGGAGCCCGAGAGCCTGGCAGGAGTGGGCTGGGCCATACCCTCACATTAACACCTCTGTGTCCTTCCCGCACCAACTAGACACACAACCTCTTGAAACACCATCTGGGGACCAAGTCTTCAAATACATGAGCCTGGGGGAGACATTGCACATCAACTCAAGGAGGGAAAGGAAGGTAGTGCGGACCGAAAGAGGCACATTGGCTTTCTCTGTCACTGCCGCTGGCTTTTGGTCTGGGAGCATCTACAGATGTTGGGATTACAATGAGTACTCTGTACATTAATTTCTTCTGTCTACACGTTCTATCTCACTATAGACGTAAAATTGTAAAGTATTTCATTTTCCGGTCACTTCTTTAGTGTTTAGTAAATTCCCCGTGGGCTTGCAATGACCTACGGGAGACGGCGCGACAGCTCCACCGCTATTGCGCTGCGTTGAGATCAGAAGGGATCATGCTTCCGAACTCGGACTTCGGTAGAGGGAAATGATTCGCTTTGTGAGATGCCCGCGTTTGTGCATGAGCCTGTGGTGGCCGGAGCTGAGGTATCAGGTCTGTTGTGGACCCTGCCGTGCTGCTCCAGAGCAGCAGAGAAACTTCGGTGTGGTCCTCCAGCCTCTAACCTCGCTTCGTGTTACTCAGCGAAGACTCTTCACCAGCCACACAGTCAGGGCCCAATTCATCCATGGAAGGAAATTCTTAGCCTTAAAAATAATAGAAAAACATGTGGCCCCAGAGCAGGGCTCTGTCAGAGAGTACTTAGGACGCGTGAGGTCCTAAGTTCAACCTCCAACACGGAACAATACACAAAATCAACATTAACTTTCATATCACAGTTTCCCTCGAGATTCGCAAAGGACCTTCTGGTCACAAGTGTCTGCTGGAGACAGCTGATGCTGCCTCACCCCCATCCTCATTGGTGATGGGGAGGTATCTGAGACAGGAGGGGATTTCCAGTGAGTTCTCCCTCCAGTGTCTCACCAAACCCAGGAACCTCACTAAAGGAAGGGTTGGTCCCTTTGGGTGCCATCTCCAAAGGGAAGGTCTCTGTATTCGTCCCGTATTTTGCAGCCCAGTTTTTACAACACCTTTGAGAGACAAAGAGAAGCAAGAAATTCTCCTGTGCATTCCTGTTGTTTCGGCCTAACCTCTGCATCCAGCCCCTCCCAACACTCCTTCCGGCTGAGAGTTTTGCCAGTTAACATTTTTTTCTACTGGTCCCACCTTTCTGAAAGGTGTAACTTTTAATTAATTAATTTTGCCAAAATTTCACCACCTTTCATAGTGGACTTAAACTGCAGGTGCACCTGAGCACCCAGTGCAATTTAAGAACTTCCTATTCCCGCCCATCAGGAGTCTTCCCTGTCCAGCCCTCCTC
This sequence comes from Rattus rattus, assembly GCF_011064425.1. Taxonomy (NCBI): domain Eukaryota; kingdom Metazoa; phylum Chordata; class Mammalia; order Rodentia; family Muridae; genus Rattus; species Rattus rattus. The sequence continues at coordinate 7,920,334 of NC_046171.1, read as the reverse complement.
ACCCAGCACCTCCCACACACCATTGCTGTCACCATTTCTGTGCTGTTCTTGTTTTCCAGCCGAATTCTTGTCCCTAACCAAATCTCACTTCCTCTGGAACACATCTGTACAAATCCTTCTTTGTGGAGGGGGTTTCCAGACAAGGTCTCACTCTGTACCCCAGGATGGCCTGAAATTCTCAATGTAGCCCAGGCTGGCCTCAGACTCACAGGAGTCCTCCTGTCTCAGCCTCCTGAGTGCTGAGATTGCAGACAACCACTATGTCCGGCTAAATCCTTCTTTCTTAATGTAAATATTGAGTTTGGTTTAATTTTAACCATTCTGTTTTGCCTGAGACAGTAGTGCAGCCACAGGGCTGAGGAGATGGTTCAGTGGTTAAGAGCATGCACCGCTGTTTCAGAGGACCCGAGTTCAAATCCCAGCACCCACACTAAGGAGCTCTTACTACAACTCCAGGAAATCTGATGTCTTCTTCTTCTTCCCCCATTGGCCTCATGTGCACACAACTCAGACTTTGCAGATTACAAACATGTGTGTATGTGTTCATGCAGAGGGCAGAGGGCAGCATCTGGTGGCTTTTCTCATTTGCTGTTAACCTCCTTCTTTTGAGACAGGGTCTATCACAGAGACCTAGACATTTTAGGATGGCAGGCCACTGAGCCCTGGGCACCTGTCTGTCTCAGCCTCTCTGCAGTTGGGACTAGAAGAGGACACTATGTCCATTTTTATGTGGGTGCTGTGTACCCTGACTCAGGTCCTCATCCTTGTGTGGCTTTTATCTTACCAACTGAGCCATTTCCCATCCCCAGGTGGTCAGGTTCTTCAATGTCCATACTACATGCAATTACAGGATGGTGGGTTGGTCAGATAGTGAAGTCAGATTCTGAAACTAATCTTCCAGACGTCTGCTGAGGTGGCCAGGTAAAGCTCTTCTCTGCCATGCTGAGGAGTTCAAGCCCACAGTGCCACAAGGAGAAATCCAGTCATGAAAGTTGAGCTTTGACCACCACATGTGATGTGACAGGCGTGCTGTGACATGTCACACAGACACACACATACACACACACGTGTGTGTACACAAGATAAATATGTGTAATAAAAATTTAAAACATATCAAACTTTCCACCTGGGCCTTTTAGCACAAGTCTGTGATCTTAGCAAGTCCAGAGGTTAAGGAAGAAGGACCACAAGTTCAAGGCTAACCTGGTTCAAAGTAGAGAGAGATCTGGGCCTGTAGCTTAGCGGGAGACATTTGTCCAGCACGCATGAGGTCTTAGGTTCAACCCCTACTACTTTATATCTGCCCAGTGTTAGTTTAAACTTTAAGGAGGTCAATGATTTGCCACGGACAGGAGATCTAGATGGGGGAAAGAACTTAAAACTCTCCCCATGTACAGTATTAACCTTCAGGGCTGTGAGAAGTCTAGTTCCCTCCCTGAGCATCCACGGCAATTCTACGTCTGACCTCAGCCTGTTGTGATAACGGATAGATGAACACATCTCCCAAGGCAGCCCACCAAGTTAGAGAACTGCTTCAGTCCTGATCTCTTCCCTCCCTCCCTCCTCCCCTCCTACCCTCCCTCCCTCCTTTTCCTCCCTCCCTCCTTCTTTCCTCCCTCCCTCCTTCTTTCCCTCCTCCTCCTCTTTCCTCCTCCTCCCCTCCCTCCTCTTTTCCTCCTCTCCTCCTCTCCCCCTCTCCTCCCTCCTCCTCCTCTCTCTCTTTCTGCACTTCAACTGAACCCCATCCTCATCTCTCCCCAGGATGCCCAGCCTCTGCTTTGAGTGTCTCCCTTGAGGACTTTGGATAACCACAGGGACCCTCTGTGCTTTGGGGGGCGCCACTGGAATCAGTAACATTTCGGGGATCAGTCTGGAAACGCCCCTTGTGTCAGGACTACACCATTACTAACTTTAATTTTCCTTATCTTGTTAGAATTTCCCTAACCGAAGGCGTGTAGACTCCACTGTCCAATCAAGAGGCTGAATTCTGGCTTCGTCATCAGTTACCAGGGGAGGCTGTTCCTCCAGGCATCCACAGTGCCACAGCCTTCAGCTCTTAAGATTTCCCCGAAACGGACTTCCATCACTGTCGACATCTACACCATTAAACCGAAGCGCAGTAAGCGCCAGGCTAAAGGTGCCTGGCTGACAGTCGTCTTCCTTCTCCTTTGCTCCCACATAGTTTCAAACACACAGTTGTCCCAACAGCCTTGTGGAGGAAACGCTCCCCTAATGCTCTAACTGCTGAATGAGTGACTGACCATCCCAGAGCTGGCCCAGTTCCGCGGCCCGGTTAAAGCGTTTCAGCTGCAACTGGATCCAACATTTAAAAAGGAAATAAAGTGATCCTTTAAAAAACAATGTATAATGTATCCTCTAAGAAATTAAATGTGTATACAATGTATTTTGACCCTATCCACCACCCACCCACTACCTCCTTCCAGCTTCTTCTGGAACCTTCGAACATGTCTCCCTCCCAAATTCATTTAGTCTTAAAAAAAAAAAAATAACGACCCCAAACCAAAACCCTACTCTCCTTCTGTTTTGTTTGGGTTTTGTTGTTTGTTTGTTTGTTGATTAGAAACAGGGACTTAGTATGTAGACCAGGCTGACGTCTAACTCACAGAGACCCAGCTGCCTCTGCCTCCTGAGTGCTGTATTATGAGGCATGGCCACCAGCCCAGGCTGAGTATCCTTTTAATGAAGAAATAGTAAAGTTCAGAAAGGGACCTTCATACTGAATCTCTAACTAGCAACTGATGATGCTGGTCTCCTTTGCTGCTGATTGGCTCCCCGGCACTGGCCTTACCCAATCCAGTAGCAAAGCAGTGAATCCACTAGTTCTTCTCTTAGCAATGAGTAAAGAGTATAAAGTTACAGTCTGAAGCTTGTCTTCTCCTCTGACTCCTATCTCTCCTCTCCTCCAGCATGATGTGGCTCCCGAGAGACTCCTGTGTGGCAGTTGTGATCCTGTTGCTGACAGTGCTGAGCCCTCCGGTGGTGTTGGTCAGAGACCCCACGGGTAAGTGCATACCTCAGGTGCTGGGCTGCTGAGGGTTGAGGGGAAGAAGGCGCTAACTTCCTTACTGTCTGGGCCAAGTCCCTTGAAACTATTGATATCTTCTGTGATTGCACAGTCTTCACATGAACTCTAAACTATGTCTGCAGACAGAAGTCGGGATGTTTGTGCTCTCAGACCTGTGTGAGAGGCCCTTGTGTATCTGCCATTGCTTTTCAAGTTTCTTCCAGTAAAATCTATGCCTTGTGTCATATTCCCTTAGGGCCCCGGGAAGATCGATAAATTGTGATGTTAAATTAACTTCCGGGACAGGCCCTGTCTTCATTGTGTTGAGTTATGCCAGACAAAAAGGCCTCTCTTTAAAAATAGAACTTCCTACGTGTGCTTCTAGTTTACTTTTTATGTATGTTTTCTGTTGTTTTAGACCAAAAAAGAAAGTAAAATATTGATCTAATCAGAAGGTTTCTGTGGAAGTGTCATAGAGTCAGTGAGGGCATCGCAGGGAGATCTGAGTGCATCCTCTGTAAGCTGTGAGACCGCTGGCCACCTATGAGGCTGAACCCAGGGCTTCCTCTTTCTCTCTCCCTGATGCCAGGGCTTGTGCAGCCTGTTCCCACGCGGAACCTCTGCTGGGTGGTGGTTAGTGTTTCCCTTTCTCCTTGGAGCACAGCAGCTAACGCTGAGGTTCTTAGATCTGAAAGTGGCCTTTGAGGAGATGTGTATCTGTGGGCATTTAGGGCAAGGTAGAGCCGGTTCGATGTTTGTGACTTGAACAAATCTGTTTTCTTTTTCTCCCACTTTCTCTGGCCTGAGCCCATGAAAAGGACCTGACTTTTCCTTGCACTGTATGACCCCCTTCCTAGTTTCATGACCCACATATACATCACACACAGAAAAATCAAAGTCTGTGATATATGCACATGGGGGATAAAAGATGGGGGTTATCAACACTGCTGAAAGCTGTGACCCTGTGCTGGAGAGATGGCTCAGTGGTTAAGGGCACTGGCTGCGCTTACAGAGGTCCTGGGTTCAATTCCCGGCACGCACATGGTGGCTCACCACTGTTTGAACTCTTTAAGATGAAAATAAATAATTTTAAAAAATCCGTGACCCCCACAATGCTGAAACTGTGGGCAAATCCTCCGACCTTCTCTCCTTCTCCTTTGGCTGGAATGAAAAATGTGGAGATGATCATTTTCACAGAGCTGAGGATTGGGAGGGACGGCCATGTGAAGCATTAGGGTCCTGCTGCCCCGCTGTGTGCTTCCTCTCTGTAAGTTACTATCATCTCGGTCATTTAAGGGCACCAGAAGCTTCCACACGGCCTCTCACCTCATTGACACCTCCCACAGGCCTGGCGTCTGCCCTTGCACCAGGGTCCTTCACACAAACCATTCTTAACTCTTTTTTTTTCTTTTTCGGAGCTGGGGACAGAACCCAGGGCCTTGCGCTCGCTAGGCAAGCGCTCTACCACTGAGCTAAATCCCCAACCCCCACACAAACCATTCTTATGGCTTCTGAAACTGTCCTCTGTCTTCCATTCTGTCTTTTATAAAAATCAAACCCATTCTCCTCACTATCGCTTGTGTTGTCTCCAGCACAGGGATAAGTGATTTCCTCTCTGAAACTCTCAGCGATCTCTCTTTTGAAGTCATGAGCCACAGGGAAGACTGCGGCAAATACTTCTCATGACAAGCCACAGGCGGCTTCATCCTTCTGAGCGTTTGTGAGATTGATGACGTCTGGAGCTTGCCTTTATTTTCTGAGTTAGATTAAGCGTGAAGATAAAAAGGCTCACATCTGATGTGCCTTCCTCTATTGAAACTAAAGAACTCCCTGTGACTGACTGACCTCCCCTCCTGCCCCGGGCGGGGAGATTCGCCCTAACTTTCTTCCCCGGGGTCGCATTTGAAATCCGACTTTAAAAATGTCTGGTTTGTCCATTATCTGCATCTGTAATTCAGGTAAGAGATTGTGGCTCAGCATTGGGATCAAGGTCTCAATTTCCAGAAACTTCTCCAGTAGTTTCCTCCTAGTAAAAGCCAGAAAGCTCCAATCAACTCCAAGGCTTTTGAGTTGGGGCTGCTCTTGATCTCCAAAGTCTCTTCTCTCACCCACAGCCCTCATGCCCAGTGCTCTGTTATTCAGAAACCCAGTGTTGCCGTGAGGTGTTACCTCAGCCGAGAGGTGCCCCTCCCCCTGTATCCCCTCTGCTGACATCTACAGTCACCACCTTCTTCTTCTGTCTGTGACAGGTTTAGTCCCCAGGGCGCTTCTCCGGCCCCTCCTGTCACTCAAGGCTTCCGGGTAACGGAACTCCACCCCCTCTCCTACTTCTTCTCCACCTTCACAGTTTTAAGCTGTGACGTGGAGGGAGGCGTCTGTTTCTTCTCTTTGGATTCCCGAGGGCAGCGTCGTCCTGCACAGGGCAGGCACTGAGGGAGATCTGCTGTGTTCTACTGATGTGTTTAAGGAGTTTGAGCATGAGGGGTGGGAGGCGTGGCTCCTCTGAGCTGGTGAGTGCCGACTTCCAGCTTAGCTCCAGGTGGGGCAGTGTGGGGTCAGGAAGGAGCATACCCCACTGGCCCCCTGTGCTGCTGGAATGTAGGGTGCTGCTCTTCGGGGAAGTGACCTGACACCAACTCCTGTCTGTCCTGGATTGTTCTGTTCTCAAAGTTATACCAAAATGGGCCATTTCCCCCTTTTTGCTGCAGGACCAGTAGCAACATCCAGACCTAACTGAGCAGGGGAGAGTTGCCCTGACTGAGAGCATGTGTCAGGGGAAGCCCACAGGACTGCAGGCACCACAGGCAGCTGAGGTCTGCTGGGGGTTGAGAAATAGTCTCCCCAGGGAAGAGAACACCAACTGATTGTCCAACCCAAATGATCAGCCCTAAAAACATACATATGAGTAACATCATACAGATGTTATGTTGCCGGTCTATTTATGTATTTAGGAATGCACTCATACATGTATATGTGTGTCTACATATATGTATGTATGACAATGACAAAAGAGGCCATGAACTTGAAAGAGAGCAGGGAGGTGTACAGAAGAAGGTTCAGTGGAAGGAAAAGTAATAGTGGAAATGATTTAATTATATGATAATCTCGAAGGATAAGAGTCTCACTGGATATGAACCACGCTGACAGACAGGTCCCTAGCTTAGCAGTAGATGTTACAGCAGAAAGTGAACTCAATGGTATTCTTGGAGAGTTGTGTTTTTTGTTTTGTTTTTTTTTTTTTTTTTTTTTACCGATCTTTTATTTGTATATTATGGTTCCAGATTTTGTGGTTTTTATGTTATTCCTATGTGTTTGAATGTGTGGGTCTGTGTTTCCTATGGTTTTTCCTTTTTTCCTTTTTTTTTTTTTGTTTCATCCTGTTTTGTTTTTGTTTCCCCCCTAATTGACTATTTTCTAATGGATAAGAGAACAAAGTGTGGCTTTGGGTGGTCAGATAACTGGGGAGGATCTAGAAGGAGTCGAGGGAGGGAAAACTGTGAACAGAATATATTGTATGAGAAAAAAAACATTTAAAAAACAAAACAGAAGAATCCAGTGGGAGTAAAATGGCCACTCGATCTCTGCCGCTCGGGGCCTGAAGGTTAAAGATACAAAGCGGGGAGAGGACTGAAGGGAGGACCGCCCGGTCTCTTCTGGGAATAGGGGCGCTTCCTCCATCACTTCACTCAGTTGTAACGGTTCCGTCTGGAGTGGAGCTGGGGTGTGTGTCCTTTCGGCCCGTTGGTCGTCATGACGTCGGAAGTGAGCTGGGTCGAACGTGGGTCTGGTCCTTTGGGCAGCTGAGAGGGACTCGGGCATCTTGTCCCCAGAGAAAAAGATAATTCTTGTCTCCACAGCACGGTTTTTGGAACAAGCTAAATGTGAGTGTCATTTCTACAACGGGACGCAGCGCGTGCGGTTTCTGTCCAGATACATCTACAACCGGGAGGAGTACGCGCGCTTCGACAGCGACCTGGGCGAGTTCCGCGCGGTGACCGAGCTGGGGCGGCAGGACGCCGAGTACTTTAACAAACAGAAGGACTACATGGAGCAGTTGCGGGCCACGGTGGACACGGCCTGCAAATACGACTACGAGATCCTTGATAGCTTCCTTGTGCCGCGGAGAGGTGAGACAGCACAGGGGCGGGTGAGGGGCGGAACCACGCCCAGGTGGGACTGGGAGGGCGCGGCAGGGCGGGGGTGCGCATGTGCGTAGGAGCTGCAGGGGATGCTGGGTTCCCTGCCGCTGGGGACACAGGCGATTTAGGCGGCCTCTTGTCAGAGGGAACAAAACTCATCCTCTGCGCGCTGCTAACCGCTGGTCATCCCTCCGGCCCGGAGAAAAGTCAAGACGGCCCAGGACAGTGACGCGGGGGTGGAAACTGTCCCAAACGTTCTTTCACCTTAAGCAGAGGGTTAGGACAGGGGTGGACAGAGGGAAGTAAAGTCGCACCCGGACTGAGGGCGTCCCCAAGGGAGAGTAGCGCTAAGGGAGACCAGCTCTGTACCTAATACATGTGACAAGTACAGTGGTTGAATCTCAGGTTGCGGTTCAATTTCTTTTTTTCCTAAAAATGTGCTTTTCTTTCCTCTTGATAAGAGATACACAAGCTGGTTCTGCAGGAGCCTTGAACGGACGTGACCCTTGCATTTTAAAATTGTCATTAATGGCTTAGAATAATTCAGTAGCTTTCTTAAGACTAGGAGTTTAGGCTTCATACCTGTAAGGTCTGGGCCTTAAAAAAAATCATGCTTTAAAATGAAGCTTTTGCTATTAAAATTTTTTTAATCATAGTGCAGTTCACAGAGAAACTGGCAATTTTGTTGATCCTACCGTATTCTAGTACATTATTAAATCATTAGAGACCATTGTAGAGTAAGATATATAATAATATAAAGTAAAGATATATAATATATAAGATATATATATATATCTTAGCTTATCCAAAGGAGGCTATAGCAAGGTACTGAAAACACCTGGCAGCCCTCAGTAAAGATGGCGGTGAGGACATGACTTTCCCATAACACAGATGGCACAGTCATGTGACTGCCCTTAGCCTCTTAACCAAGATGGCTGACATTCATGGACCGCTCTTAGCCTCTTAACCAAGATGGCTGACATTCATGGCCTGCCCTTAACCAAGATGGCGACGAAGCTGTGGTTTGTTGTTGTTGTTTGTTTGTTTGTTTTTGTTTTTTCCCACAACAAAGATGGCGACCAGTCATGTCTTTATGCTTTCCTTGCGGATTTTCACTGTTCTCCTAGGATATACGAGGTTGAGTAGCGGGTGGCATAGTCACCGTTTGCTTTGCACCTTAAGGCCACCTCCTGCGTCTACGTTTGCTCCGGCTCATTACTGTTGCTGGCAGATAGTTGTGGGCAGGGGTAGCAGCCATGCCCAGTGCAGTGCTCTATTCCACTGCAGTGCTCTGCTGCTGTCCACCAGGGATGCGCACATGCTGACGTACAGGGTCTGGGACAGGCACAGGGAAGCCAATGGCAGTTTCTGCCACTGCGACTGCCACTTAGTGCTGCTAATGCTGCATAAGGACAGGAGGGAGGTCGCATGAGGGGGGGGGTGGCGCCTGGATCCACATATGTGCAGCCACTGAAGCTGGAACAGAGGTGTTTGCTGCGGGCAAAGGGAGGGACTGCCAGAGCTTGGTTCCCAAAAACCTGGATTTAGGGAAGTTCAAACTGAAGTCTGTGTGTGTCAACAGTTTTTAGAAAATCTGGCCTTTTGAATGAAGGCAGTGTCGACCAACTCAATTTAGATAAATGTTGCTGCGACATCCCTTGGGCGTCTGGCCACCTTGTATCCATTTTCTCAGCCTTTACCAGACCCGAGGGTGGGATGGCCTCCTGCCTGCTAGCCTAGGGTAGAACTGTGGTAGATGGTGGGTTAGGCCCAAGTCAAAGGTGTTTGAACTCTCCCTTGGTGAGAAGAAAATACCTGGTCTTTGTTCAGGTCCTTGGTGGCCAAGGCTCTTGGTAGAGTGCCTTATGAGTGGGGTTGACCCTAGCGGAGGACACAGTACTCCTAGGCAGAGGCTGGGACCGATTTGGACTTCCTAAGTCTAAAGTTCAAGGTTGGGATGTTGTAGGTTACTTAGCTCACACTTCTATATGCTTTTCATATAGAAGTCAAGCTAGGAACTCCAGAAGGGCAGGAACTTGGAAGCAGGAGCTGTCTCAGAGGCCGCGGAGAGAGGCTTGCTGCTCATAGCCTGCTCAGTCCGCTTTCTTAGAGGGCCCAGGACCAGCAGGCCAGGGAGAGCACCGCCCACAGTGGGAGAGGCCCTCCCCCATCAATCACTAATTAAGAAAATACTCTACAGGCTTGCCCACAGCCCAATCTTATGCAGGCATTTTCTCGGTTGAGGTTCCCTCCTCTCAAGTGACTTTTAGCGGTGTCAATTCAACATAAAACCACCCAGGACAGTTTGTGATGTTGAAACCCCCAGCCCTGATTGTAAAACTCAAGGTGGGGTGGCAGCTTCTTCACTCAGCTTCGGAAGATTGTAGGGAGGTGAACTGAAAATAAGCAAAGACAATGAAGGCATCCATAAATGAATTTGAAGGGACGGAGAGATTACTTACAATAATGGGTCATATGAATGGCTGTTACATTGTGTTATCTAGACCTGCTCCCCCCAAAGGCCACCCCACAAGGAAAGTGGCCTAGTCTCTTCAGTCCAGCACTGCCATCTGCCACTTGTTCACTGCTCTGCATGGGTCAGGGTACACACAGTCCACAATCCCGGAAGCTCACACTGCCTGGCCCCTGCTGATATGACTATGAATCCCTGTGTATCAGACATTATGAGAGTAATGGCAACGTTGATTTATTTATAGTCTTGCCAAAACAGATGAGAAAAGAGTAACTCTCAGTAAGTCTTCCTGCCTCACACACAGAACCATCACCATCTACAGACAAGAGACAGAACCCATGTGCCACAGAACATGTGGGTGTCACTTAGCTGTTGGTAAAATTACCACAGCTGAGAGGTGAGCCTGTGTCTCCCCGCCTGGAGCTTCACCTCCAGCTGGCGATTCCTCCTGAGAGTGGAGCTGACAGTAAATCATGAAAACAGAACCTGAGTCCTGGGCGACTATGTGGTTGAACCTTAGTCCTGCCTGGACTTCAGCCTGGGTGGATGGAGGCAGGCAGGCAGCCCACGGGGAAGACAGGTCTGCCCTCATGGCTCCTCCTCACCTCTCTTTCTCCTCTAGTTGAACCCAAGGTGACTGTGTACCCTTCAAAGACGCAGCCCCTGAAACACCACAACCTCCTGGTCTGCTCTGTGAGTGACTTCTACCCTGGCAGCGTTGAAGTCAGATGGTTCCGGAATGGCGAGGAGGAAAAGGATGGAGTCGTGTCCACCGGCCTGATCCGAAATGGAGACTGGACCTTCCAGTTGCTGGTGATGCTGGAGACGGTTCCTCAAGGTGGAGAGGTTTACACCTGCCAGGTGGAGCATCCCAGCCTGACCAGCCCTGCCAGAGTGGAGTGGAGTGAGTGTAACTTCCAGACTCTGTGAATGCCCGCCCACCAGGGAGGAGGCGTGGCTTAGCCCTGCCTGTCAGCTTCCTCCGCCCACACACTATCCACTAGTTTTGTGCTGTCCTGTCTTTCTGTATGGCTCACGGGGTAGGAGTGCAACACTTCTACAAGCACCTTTGCCCCTTGGGAAGCAGTTATGCCCCCACACACTCATCTGAGCCTGCCAGTGACATCACAGGTCCTGGAATCTTCTTGGCTCTGGCTGCAGCCTCTGCCTCTGGCTGGGTTGTGTTTCTGCTGCTGGTGGTGATGGCGATGGACAAGGAGTAGTGCAGGGTCATGGCTGACCTCAGGGACACATAGTCACAGCTCTGCCTCTGCTTACTCCCAGAGCTCACCGGCTTCCTTTCAGCTCAGCTCAGGGCGGCCATATTTAAGGCTCTTCATGGTGTGAGCCTCTTCATATTTGGTTTCTCAACATGACCAGGAGTGTTCAATTCCAGCTCTTCTAGAACATGCTTCTTCCATGGTCTCAAAGCCCTGAGTCTCACGGGTCCGTAGTGGCCATGGCATTTGGGCTAAACCTCTGCAAACCTTTGGCTTCCCTTCTCAGAAGCACAGTCCACGTCTGCACAAAATAAGATGATGAGTGGAGTCGGGGGCATCGTGCTGGGTCTGCTCTTCCTGGGAGTTGGGCTGTTCGTCTACTTCAGGAACCAGAAAGGTAAGGAGCCCAGTGAGGGCCACAACTCCATAGCATTTCAGGGAATAGCCATGGCTTTGTTCTCAGGATGCCATTGGCCCTATGACGTCAGGTTTCCATGGACTGTGAAAGCAACGGTCCTGTAGTTACTTGATTGAACCCTGAGGAGGTAACACATGAGAAAGTTAAGGTGATTCTGGCTTGAGACCTGAGAACAGAGGAAGACTGGGGAAGAGCTATGGGCTGGTGACTGAAACTCCCTGAACTCCTTTTTCTGCCCATGCTCCTCTTGGTCATGTGTGCTGTGGGTGTTGTTATCAGAGGGATCTCATGTGGCAGCTCAGAGTCTGGGGGAATGTGTCTGGGGACAGATCTGCCTCCACACATGTAAGCATCTATTTTATTCTCTCTTTTCTAGGACAGTCTGGACTTCAGCCAACAGGTAATGCCCTTCAGTCTTCTCTCAGAGAGAGATCTGCTTTCCCTACAGTGTAGGGGCTGGGGTAATGGACACAAGGCAGAAAAATGAGGAAGACTGAGATCCCAGGGTCTGGCCAGGCAGATTGCACTGCACTGAACCTTGCTCCCTGCACTTACTAAAGGCCTGTGGTCTGAAGCAGCATTGACTTGGGGCATGAGAAGTTCCTCTCTGCTCACTGCCATGCTGTCAGGAGAGCTGGAGGTGGTCAGAGAGGCCACTGCCAAGTTAGGTCTGGAAACACCCTTGTCCCCTGTGCTCTGCAGGACTCCTGAACTGAGGTGAGGTGACAAGGCTGAAGGAAGGCGTTCTCCCACTGTCTCCATGTCTTGAAAACATGTCCTGCTTGGCCCACATTCCTCCAGAGACAGTGCTCTCCCGGGACCTGGCTCCTCCTGATTCTCCACCCTGGAGATCTGTGCTCCTTGTGGCTGTTTAACCCTTGGCCAGACCTTGCAGCCCCAGGGACAGAAGCCCCCTCTCTCACCTCTCCTGCTCCCTTTTGTCCCTTACTCTTTGCCTGGCGCTTCTGAGCCAGTCTGCTGTCATATGCTTTCTGACATCTTTTTCAAATAAACAAAGAATGAAAGTCATCTGCTTCAGAGTTTCAAGCAGAAGAAATACCATTCATGCATAGTAAGCATGGGGGATAGTGTATAAGAAATAAATTCAGTTTTAATTGTTACTTGTCAATTAGAGTATTTTTCTGAGTTGGATTAAATTCAAGAACACCACATATGATCACCACAGGCACAGTCGTTTAAGCACACTGGAAGGGGTGTCCGTGAGAGGCTGTTAGAGGAGGGAGATGTTGCTGTGGGACTTGTCATCACAGTCTAGGTGAGAACAATCAGGGCCATGCTCCAAGTCCCACAGGCTGTGTCCTTTGCCCCTGGAGCAGCTGGATGGGAAGAGAAAGGCAATTGCATTGGTTGAGAATCTGGACGATTTTGCTGTGGGGTTCCACTCGATGAACCAGTCTGCGGGACACCCGAGGCTTTGCTCTGGCCTCCACACACAAGGACACACCTTAAAAACAAAACAAAACAAAACAAAAGGCATGAACTGTGACAATTCAAGGACAATTAAACCAACTAGCCAAGCAAAATAATGACTCGAAAGTCAATAAGCTGGTAGGTAATTCACTGAGGGAAATATGTTGCCCATAGAAATTATATAGGAAGTAAACCTATGAGGAGCAGGAGGACGACTCGGGATGAGAGCTGTAGGGTGTAGTTTTGTACCTTGCTTTAAGCTCCAGGTGGACCATGCTACCAACCTCACCCAGATTCCTTGATCCACAGATCACACACACACACACACACACACACACACACACACACACACACACCCCAGTTAATTCTTTTTTTTTTTTTCTTTTTTCTTTTTTTCGGAGCTGGGGACTGAACCCAGGGCCTTGGGCTTGGTAGGCAAGCGCTCTACCACTGAGCTAAATCCCCACCCCCCAGTTAATTCTTAATATGCCTTTGCCAACTCAATGATTGGACACACCTAAACCTCTCCTGCCACCCCAAGCATAATTAAATAGAATGACCATTGGCCAGTCCAACCGAAAGTTCACATGGCTGGTTTTTTCTTTTTTTTACTGCCTCCTCCATTCCCAGTTCCGATTCTCCCTAGGCAATCCTCCCCACAATGAGCTAAATGTCCCCCTTACTCAGTCAAGTCACTGGTATTTTTATTCATTGATCAAGAACCAATTGGGAACAGGACCTTAGCACCAGACCCACCCTCTACATCTCACCTTTTCTGTCCAATCACCATCATCATCGTCATCATCATCATTGTCATCATCATCGTCGTCATCATCATCATCATCATCTCTCTCCTAGACAGATAAAACAAAATGGTAACACTCATGTACATTACCCACTATGATACACAAATGACATCCAGCCCATCATATTCGTCAGTGAGATAAAGTCCTCTGCCATTATTCCTTACTTAAAAAAATTATGATTCTATCCCTAGATTATATTTAGATTTTAGCCTGTAAAACCTTCTGAAAACCATGTCTTCTGCTCTATAATCTCTCTCTCAATATTAAACAACTTGAGTTTGTTATGAGACTATAACTAGTCTTCAACCCCATCAGAAATCTGAGAACAACTTAAACATTACCTGGATATATAGGAAACACTAAACATAGCTTCTCAAACATAAACAATTGTAGAGACAACTGATTACGTGGACAACCCCTAATTCTTATAAGGTTGGAGCATCAGTCATTAGCCTCTGACCCAGGTTCATCTGACAGACCTTTGTAAAGCAGGATTATGAAGGTCAGTTTACCCTGTCTTGGCAGAGCTATCAGTCGATTATTTCACATAGTGTGTCCTTGTTTCGGACAGTATTATGTCTGCCCATGAAACAGGCAGTTTCTGTCCAGTGGCTACCTTGCCACAATAAGCAATCTTGCCTGGAGGTAAAGATGTTCAAAAAATTTTTTTCAGGAGAGTGGGAAACTGTTCAGAGGAGACATGTCTCACTGTCAAATGATTTTTAATAATGAACTAACATTAAATGTCACTCTATGGATTTTTGATGTTTTTGAAGACTAAAATATCTTGAACTGTTAAACCTTAGCTACTCTTAGCCCTTTCTATTCGAGTACAGTGAAAGTACTTTTATTATAATTAAATCAGAATCCAACATAACCAGGATGTTATCTGGTCCTTAACTTGTGTTGTTCAATCATCTTAAAGTAGTTTGTATAGTAGCTATTAGAAGGACTGGGTCTAAGCCTTGCATTTTTAAATGACTTGTATAGGCACAATGCCTATCTAAGAGTAACAATTTTAATCTCAAATTTTGTATCAATATGAGAAATTCACACCAATGAAAACTTTAAATCTGTATTAAAATAAATTCTGTACCAATGTAAGAAATTATAACTTCAATTTGTATCAACTGTAAAGATTTTTATTAATTAAGATTATGGCTATCTAATGTTTTGTTCAAGGATAAAATTTAGTAATCTATTTCATCTATTTCCTTACTGTTTAAAATTGTAACTATTTTAAAATTATCCCTTAAAATGACAACCTACCTATAGTTTGTAAAATGACAATTATCAGACACCCAAAACCAGGGAATTTGACTGACAACTCTCCATAGCTACTTCCTCTTAAATAGAGGCAACAAGAAATTCTCTGAAGGGGTGGAGAAGGGGAAGAAAATTAGAAAAACTTGTTAGACTTAAGAAGGGTAGCTTTAGCAGATGTTACCCAGACTCTGCATATTTGGAAGGTTCAGAGCTTGACTGAAGTTCCCACCGGACCTGTGTGAAAAGTTGGATGAGGCGAGATGACCTGGAATCAGCAATAATCCTAAAACTGTTCTGGAAGCAAATCTCTGGACAATAACAGGAAGTAGGTCAGTTCAGCATCCCAGCAGATGAATCTTGTCACAGCTGTACACTCTGCAATATATGAATCTCACAACCAAAATTTTAGAACCAGTAAGATTTTGTGTGGATTGTGCAGGGTGCACAGATCAGTTAAGGATGAAATTATGCTCTTTGTTTGAGAATGTGAGAGACATATCTTTTTTATGAGTTAGTTTTATTAATAACCAATTGTAATAAGTCTTCATTTATGCCCTGTGAAGGATGGCATGATTAACCTTTACCTGTCTAGTAGGAACTCTGCGAACATCACTGGGTTTCATAAGAAGGATACCTGTGTGGAGTCTTGGGTGTCATTATACATGATAAATGCAAGTGTATTCTTTCCAGAATAGGATAATGGAGGACATGTGGGGTGCTGAGGGAAGGAGAAGTCTGTCCATTAAGCCAAGTAGTCAGATTGTTCTTTGAAACCATGAATCCAAGTGACTGAAGCCAGTGGAATACAAAAATGTTTTTAGAGGGTGAATGTGAAGCACTATGATGTCATACCCAGACTGAGGAGACCTGGAGCCAAGAAGCTCTTGAATCCAGAGTACAGTGTGTCCCGCTTTGTGTCCTTGTGTGAGGTTAGTCAGCATCTCTTGATCTTACCATCAGTAGGGGCGATGATGATATTTGTCTTACTGTGACAATGACATTAAATTAAAACAAAAATGCATAAAAGCCCTGGAGACCCAGCTTGCTCGTTCCCATTGACCCCCTCAGTCTCTCCTCCTGGCCAATGTCCATTCATTTCTCTCACTCCCAACCTGCAGAAGGGTCTTAGATTTGGGGAATTTTCTTCTATGATTTTGGTGAAAATGGTTTCCGTGCCTTTGATCTGGTTCTCTTCTCCTTCCTATATCAGTGCTATCCAAAGATTTGATGTGGTCCTACTGTCTGAGATTTCCTTAATGTTTTATGCCTATTTTTTTTTTCTTTTCTTTTTTTTTTTTTTTTCGGAGCTGGGGACCGAACCCAGGGTTTTTTTCATAGCATTAGGCAAGTGCTTTTGAGCTAAATCCCCAACCTCCTATGCCTAATTTTTTTAAAGATCTAACGTTTTGTTAACTGAGGTACCCATTTCTTCTACCTTGTCCTCAATGCCTGAGATTCTCTTTTTCATGTCTTGTATTCTATTGATAGGCTTCCCCTTAAGGGTTTTATTTTTTTCATATCCCAATTTTTCCATTTCCAGTTTTATTTATTTTACTTTGGGTTTTCTTTAGGGACTCGATTTCTTTGTTAAATTCTGCTTTTATATCTTGAGTTCTTTTCATTATTTCACAGTTTTTGTTAAGTGGTTGATTCTCATCCTCTGTCGGTTCCTTGAATATATTCACAGTTGCTGCTTTGAGGTCCTTGTCTTGTGCTTCAGCTAGAGGGCATTCCTTGGGGTCTGTCACAGGCTTCTGAAGGCATCGTAATGTGTTGGCTGTTCGTGTAAGAGTGGGTGATTTCAATACTCCCCTCTCAGCAGTAGACAGGCCACCCAGACAAAAGTAAACAGAGAAAAAGCTGGCATTAAATAACATCATGAGTCAAATTAGCCTATGTTGGCTTAGATTTTTCAAAACCTACTTTTATAAGGGATCTTTAATGCTTCCACCTCCCTTTTAGCCCGTTGACCAAGGATAGGGGATGAAGGTGGTTAATGAGAAATGGGGTTTGTGGACCTGTTTAGAAATACTTCTTAGGATGATTCCAATCTTTGTTGTCATGATATCAGCAGTTCAGTCCACTCGTACACCACCAAACATGAATCAGCTTGATGCAGAGGCTCCACTGGCTTGCCACCAGTCCGCAGAAGCAGCAAGAAGCCACCAGTATATTACAAGAAGTCCTTTGCTGCATTTTCTATCTATGACATCATGATCAGCAACCTGGTGCAAGGCAAACCAGTGCCAGAACTTCGTCCCACATTCTGTGGGGTCATACTTATGTTCTTTCTAAATATCTCTTGTCCCCTCATGTGTCTGCTTCAGCAAAACATCCTCTAACCTGTGTCTGCTTCAGCAAAACATTCTTTCACAGCAAAATATCATATGACCTAACTGGCACTCCAAAGAAATAAGAAACTGACAGTTCAGGCCTAGCAGACATCTACAGAACATTATGCTGATGAATTTCTGAAGTGGAAAACTTAAGGGTGCATTGGAAAGTCAGTTGTGTTAGATGGTGTTTTGCTGGGGCAAACACATGAAGGAATGATTTCCTGAAGTAGACACAGGTGAAAGACTAAGGCAGACTCGTGAAGGAACGTTTCATTGACACAGACCCAGGAGAAAGGATGTTTCTGCTAAAGTAAGCATGCAAAAGGACACGTGATGAAGGATTCTTCTTCGCTAAGGACACCCATGTATGTATTGGTTCACCTTACATTGCATGGTTGAGCTATATTTGTCAGAACTCCATTGAGAGAAATGCACCAAAAAAACCCTCTGGTGGTGTGCTGCAGTTTCTTGCCACTTCTGTAGACTTGGGATGATTGGCAGAGTGGTGTCAGCTGAGACAGATGCATGTGCTGAGGCAAGAGCCATGGAAGGCCATGTGGTGTTTGGAGGGTATAACTAGGACTCGATGGACAGTGACAGGGACTGAGCCAGGCTTGCTCATAGAGGTAGCTGTGCAGCACTGGTTGGTCTCTCGATCTTCACTTCCCTGAGAGAGGCACAGCTGAGCACTCCTGGCGTTTCTCCTTGTCCCTCCTTACTCATGCCTAGGCAGAGGCCTGGCTGTCTCTGCTAGGTAGCGTCACCATTGCTGTTTGCTATCCTGACTCCACTGAACTGGACTGCTGATACAGCTGTGAAGAGTTTGCCAGTGGATTGAGCTGACGCTGCTAACCTGTGTACTGAGCTGCACGCCAGTCATAGTAACAACCACCAAGGGGACAGTGTATGAAAGCGTCTGGTAGAGAGACAACCGGAGCAGGCGGCTCTGACTCTGTGGCTGTGGACCATGCGGTTCCACGAGGGAACCAGTAGCCGCCGATCTTTTAAATATTTACTGCAACATAGACCAATATCCCTTATAAATGCTGGTGTAAAAGTTCTTAACGAAATGTTTGTAAACTGAATTCAAGAACACATCAAAAAGAATATCCACCAGGATCTAGTTGACTTCTTCCCAGAGATGCAAGGATGTTCAGCATGTGAGTGACATACACACACACACACACACACACACACACACACACACACACACACACGGGGGGAGGGAGAGAGAGAGGGGTAATCTGCCACCTAAAGAGACTGAAAGCACATGATCAAGTCAGAAAAATGCAGAAAAGGCATTTGACAAATTAGAACATCCTTTCATGATAAAATTCCTTGAGAAGCTAGTGAAGGATACAGGGTAAACATCCATCCAGATGGAGAGAAACTCCACTAAAATCAGGGACAAGACATGGCTGCCCACACTCTCCAATTCCTATTTGATATAGTACTTGGAGACTTAGCTACAGCAGCCAGTCAACTGAAGGACGTCAAGGGGATACAAACAGGAAGGAAGGAAGTTATGATATGATATGATTTTATACACAAGTGGCCCTAGAATTTCCACTGGGGAACTCCGACAACTGATGAAATCTTTAAGCAAAGCAGAATGATAGAAACTTAACACAAAAATCAGCACCCTTCCTAGACCCAAATGACAGGCCAAGAAAGGAAATCAGAGCAGCAATACCTTTCGAGTAGACTCAAAAATTCTCTTGGGATGCAAGCAAGCAGGGGTAAGACTTGTAGAAGAAAGACTTTTAGACATTGAAGGAAGAAACTGGAGGAGATGTCAGAAGATGGAGAACGTTTCCATGCTCCTGGATCAGTGTGATTAACTGAAAACGGTCACCCTAGCAGAAGCAATCTACAGATTCAGTGCAATCCCCTTCGTTACTTCTGCACAATTCTTCACAGAAATTGAAAGGACAACATCCAGCTCCGTATGGGAACACAAAAACACCCAGGATAGATAAACAATCTTGGATAATAAGAGAACTTCTGGGGGTATCACCTTCAAGTTGTACTACAGAGCTACAGTAATGAAAAGAGTGTGGTGCTCTACAAAAACAGACACGGTGACAATGGAGTTGAACTGAGGACCCAGAGAAGCCCTCGCACCTATAGACAAAGACGAAAACAATTTGGACAAAGAAGTAGAAAAGACACAGTCGAGAAAGGACAGCTGCTTCAGAAGACGCTGCTGGTCAACCTGGATGTCTGCATGCAGAAGAATGCAAGTTGACAAGTAGACCCAGACTTAGCACTCTGCAGAAAACTCAACGCCAAACACACTGAGGACCTCAGCACATGAAAGATACCCCGAGCCTGACAGAAGAGACAGTGGGGTACAGGCTTGGACTCACTGGCACAGGAGAGAGGTTCTGAACAAGACAGTGAGAGTCCAGGTAATAAAACCAACAACCGATAAATGGACCCCATGAAAATGAAAATATTCTATACTGCAGGAGACACCATCATATGGGGAAAGTGGCAGCCTAGAGGATGGGAAAATTTTTTTACTGATTATATGTATAATAGAGAGGCAGCATGTAAGACATTAGGAAAATAAACCAAATACAAGGACGGATTATAGATCTCAGCAGAGAGTTTCCCAAGGTGAAACACATCAAAAAAACAGTTTTAAACTGTCCAACATCCATTTCTATTTTTACTTTATTCTTATTTTCACTGAACAAGGGTTTGTATATGTGTGTTTCTTGTATGCACACACACACACACACACACACACACAAACAGAGAGAGAGAGAGAGAGAGAGAGAGAGAGAGAGAGAGAGAGAGAGAGAGAACACAAAGTTGGGTGAGAAGAGAGGTAGGAAGAAACTGAGGGAAAACAAAGTTTATTGTATGAAGTTTTCTTTTTAACAAAAGTTTTAAGAGAAAGCGCCAGGAATATCTCTGAATACAAAGTTAGTGCTTAAAAACTCACCCAGTGAATTCCAGCGACATTCATCACAGGGTGGCAAACCCTACTTCAAGAACTATCAAGACAGATAGAGTGACCACCAGAGTAGTGGATTAATCTTGGAGTTCCTATTCTGAACTGTCACTCAAAGCAGGTTCTTAATCTAAGTCGTCGCCTTTACTGAATCTAATGTGTGATCATTATGCAATACAAGGTTCATATTTCACAAATAGTATGATTGTATTTTTAAACTGTAATTCATACTTTACATTCAGCGGCTGCCTTCCTTCTAACGTTATCTGCATGCCTTAGCAACGACTTCTTATGACCTTTCTTCGGATAAAGCAGAAGGGGAGTAAATGTTAGAGGATTTCCCTCAGCATACGGGGAAGTCATAGCAGGAACCCCAGCTGGCCTCTGACAGATTTAATTATCCTAAGGCAGACTGGTGGTGTCAAGGCCTCCTTCAGGTAGAATTGGTGGCTCAGCCCAGCATCCATGCAACTGCTGCAGATCCAAACTGATCCAAGTTTCGCAGCACTGAGCTGAGGCAGTCTGTCTGCTCAACAAAGGAAACTGGAAGTTTCAGAAAGACCTTCACTCTGCACCTCTGACCAGCAACTGATGCTACGCCCCCCTCGGCTCCTGATTGGTTCTCCAGCACTGAAGGTGCCCAACCCAGCACCAGTGGGTGGAGTCGCTCACCCTCCTCAGTCAGCCAGGTTGGCCTGCCTCTCTGGCCACCAACCTCTCCTCTCCTCCAGCATGGTGTGTCTGTGGCTCCCCAGAGACCCCTGTGTGGCGGCTGTGGTCCTGAGTCTGTTAATGCTGAGTCCTCCCGTGGCTTTGGTCAGGGACCCCCGACGTAAGTTCATTCCTCGCGTTCTGAGTTGCTGGGGGTGGGGGAGAAAGGGGCTAGCTTCATTTTGTCTACAATAGGTTTTTAAAAACTTGTCAGTTTTTCTTTGACCACCTCTCATACAAATCTCACATTATTTCTGTATAAAAGCGTCTTAGATGTCCCTTTGAGACACACGAATGGTCATGTCCCTTCCCTCCTCATGAGAACGGTCAACCCTGACATCACAATTCCTACAGGCCTTAAGAGGTGAAGGAGACAGGGCATGAAAATAAGGATCTGTATAGAACCTCTCTAAAATGTTAAGATGGAAAATTTCCCTGAAGTTTTCATGAGGGATTAGGGGGAATTGGGGGCAGGGGGGCTGTCCTAGAAGACTGGGTTGTGTCTTCACTGGGATCTGTGGCTTTTTTCTTCTCCATGAACCCCAGTGTTTATGAAACCTTCATCCCTGTGTTGGAATGCTGTCATGGCAAGTAGTTAGGGTTCTCTCTGCTGTTGATGGCACCCTAGAGCCAACCCTGGAACTTAATGCTTGAATCTGCCTCCTAGACAAGGAGCACAGATGGTGCGCTCTTGGTACCTCAAATTGGACAGTTCCTCTGAAACCCTTCACCGTGCCCCAAGCACCAGCTGCATTCCTGCCTGAGGGTAAAGGAGGGGATCCACCGGTTACAGATGTGAAGTTCTATTTTCGTATATCAGCAGTGGTCAGAGCCAACAATTTACTATGGTTCAGGCTGAGTACCCAGAGCAGGGTTGCAGACGCGTGAAGGCTGCTAACGTCTCCGGGGGTTAGAAGACAGTCAGGAAATAAAGCCTCTGGTTTGGCAGGGCTTCCCCAAGGTTTGTAGGGTTCCACTGCTCACCTTCTATTCTCAATTAGCCGTGTGGACTTGTGGGTCCTCACAATTTATCTTTGATCTTCCCAGGGTCACGTTGTTGTCTTAGGCTGTATAGTGACCTGAAAGAAAACCCAATAAATGGCGTGCGTACGCGCGCACATGTGCGCGCACCCGCGTGTGTCTCAGCTACTGTGTGTGCTTGCTTCATGATCCCATGCAGGACAGAAAACTTAGGGGGAGAGACAGAGACAGGGGGAGACACAGAAATAGAGAGAGACAGAGATGAGAGACAGAGACAGAGAGAAACACAGGAAGAAATAGAGAGAGAGAGACAGAGATGAGAGAGAGACACACAGAAACTTTAAAAGTCCATATTGCACAATGATCCAACTCCCACAACAACATGATCACGCCTATATCTACATCTTGTTCAGAAGGCAAATAGGAGAAGAGTAGAATCCAGGCAGCTAGAAAGAGGGTCTCAAAGCCCACCCCCAAAGGGTCACACTTCCTCCAACAAGGCCACACCCACTCCAATAAGGCCACACCCACTCCAACAAGGCCACACCCACTCCAATAAGGCCACACCCACTCCAACAAGGCCACGCCTCCTCAGTGCCACTCCCCTGGGACAAACATATTCAGACCACCACACGAGGATTCTCCATTCACCATGATGCTTGTGTTAATCTTCATTTCATTTCGTTTTCTCTTTCTGTCCATCCTCACCAGCACTTGTCAATGTCTGCTGAGATGCCTTCCATGCTGTGACACAATTCTCCTCTGGGTTTGGGTTTGTTCTTTCCTTGTGGTTGGTGATATTGGGTACCCCTCAAATGGCATGGGGTGTCTTCTTCTGAGAGATACCTTTTAAGGCTCCCTTTCCTGTGTTCTGATTGGCCTATTTGGATTTCTGGTCCTCACATTTTAAAAAGATTATATATTTAAAAGATTTATATGTGCCAGAAGAGGGAATCAGATCTCCCGGAACCAGAGTTAAGATGGCTGTGAGCCACCATGTACGTGTTAGGAATCGAACCCAGGTCCTCTGTAGGAGCAGCCAATGCTCCTAACTCCTGAGCCACCTCCTCAGCCCTGGAAGTTGGTCCTTAAAGGTCCCTTTCAGCAAGGTCATTATTGCCACAAGAAGTGCTACTGCCTTTTGTGTGCAGATTTGATCCGGAAACGTCACTGAATTTATCATTCTAACAGCTTTTTGGTAGATTATTTAGGTTTTTCTATGTATTAAAATCACGGCACTTGCAAATATGGATAGCTCCCTTCCAATTAAGGTCTTTCTGACTTGTGAGCCTAATGCTTTTGTACACTGTGTAAAGTTTATCCTTGTGTTATTCAAATGCTGATTTCTCCGCCCTCATATCTTGTTTCAATCCAGACATGGCACTGTAATGCTCATGCCAAGAACCTCCTGTCTCAAGTCTGTGTAAACAATTCGTACCATTTATTTTATGCCTTGTCAACTATTACTGAGCACCCAATGGCTGGGATAGAGAATAGGGTGGGACATCCACCAATCAGAGGAAGGAGAGAGGGAGGAGGTTGAAGGATTTGGAGCCATGAGGAAGGGATTTGGAGGGAGACCATGAAAACACCTCCCTTGAAGCCAAAAGAGCCAGATCAATAATAACATGCATGAATCATGGGATGGGGCTGGAGTAGCCAGATAGTATAGAAGGTTAAGGTTGATCACTTAACCGCTCAGCTATTGAGGTGTAGCTCTAAGTGAGTCTCGGTTTCTCTGTGAAGTTATTGGGGTCAAGAAATACAGCTGCCGGATCAATTTGCTGCCAATATTACATGCACAGTAGTTGATTTACATTTCTGTTTAATAACCTAGCAAAGGCTTCCAGTAATTCACTGAACAAGAGTAGTGAGTGCGGATGGCCCGAAACGGCTTCAGCTCCGCCCACTCTGAAGCTGACTGTGGGTTTTTATATATCGCCATTACCATTTTGATGTACGTTCCTTCTACAACACCCAATCCTTTGAGTCTTGCTCACCACAAACAGCGCAAATCTTATCAAAAGATTTCCTTGCTGCTGCCGAAATGACCACGTTGCTTTAGCCCTTCGCTGAGGTAGCTTGTGCTTTGCCACGCATTTACTTACGTACAGCCAGTCAACCACCCTTGCATCTGGAAGATGACGACTCCTGCTTGGACATGGCCTATGAAGTTCTGATGAGCTCTTGAATTTGATTTGCTACGGTTTTATTGCAAGTCCTTGGCAGCTCTGTTCATAGAGGCTCCGACGCTGGTTTCTTTTTGGCTGGATCTTTGCCTATTTGTTTCAGGGAATAACGGCCTTCCGAGAAAGGGCTGACTAAGCGCTATCCGTTTCGGTCTGTAGAAGACTAACTACAGTTGGAGTCAATTCTTCAAACGTGTCACTAAACCGGGCAGCACCAAGACCTGAACTGTCCTTATTATCAGACTGTCTTGCTTTTATATCTATCTCTTCGCGGTTCAGCTACTATGGGCTGCGTTTGCTCGGATTAATCCATCTCCTCCAGGCTTGCCGGTTGTTTGATGTAAGACCCCTTCAAGTGTCTTACACCCCACGATTACGTACTGAACTGATAAAGACTTTTATTTAACCTCTGGTTTTATTTACTTGGGCTTTCTTTCTTTTTTTGTCTCTTGGTTTTTTAATTTTGGTAATCCCTTCAAATATAGATCACTTGCACCATGTACTTCTCTTTTCCTTATTAATTTATGAACTGATCTGTATCATTTCCCATCGTCACAGATTCTGGGCTATGGTTGCTTTTCTTTTTCTTCTTTTTTTAAAAATTATTTTATTTATTTGAGTACACCATTGCTGTCTTTTAGACACACCAGAAGAGGGCATCAGATCCCATTATAGATGGTTGTGAGCTATCTTGTGGTTGCTGGGATTTGAACTCAGGACCTCTGGAAGAGCAGTCAGTGCTCTTAACCACTGAGCCATCTCTCCAGCCCTACGGTTGCTTTTCTAACTCCTTGGCATCTGTTGGGTTTGTTTGTTGCCTATTATTTGAGGTCATGTTGTTGTTCAGTTAATGCATTTATAAGTAAAAGAAAAAAGTTTCCTTTACCCATAAAAATGGAAGACGAGGGGTTGGGGATTTAGCTCAGTGGTAGAGCGCTTGCCTAGGAAGCGCAAGGCCCTGGGTTCAGTCCCCAGCTCTGAAAAAAAAAAAAAAAAAGAAAAGAAAAGAAAAAGGAAGACGAACAAAACCAAAATGGTACTGCTTTCAGAAAACAGGACAAAACTGGCCACAGTCATAGAAGCTAGAGTAAGTCACACCCAGGACCCAGGCAGCTGTGTAGGTGAACAGTCATTCTGGAAAACGGAAAGTACCAGGAAGAGGCAGGAGAGAAAAGTGGGGCGTGAACACGGCCAAGGTACATGCTTCACTTGATTGAAGGTGTCTGTGTCAAACCCCTCACCTCATACAACAAACATTCTCTGAGGCACAACTCTGAAGAAACAGCAAAAAACTCCCCAAACTTCCTTGTCCTTTCAGCTTTTGCTGACACCAACACATGCTTGTTTCTGAAAGTTTTTATTTCCTTCTTAGCTTCTTCAATTATATGGCTGCCACTTGGGGGTAGGGTCCTATCATTCGCCCCAGCTCTCCTTTGTAATTCAGTCTTACTTCATTCTGGTCTGAGATGGTGCATGAGCTGATTCTAATGCAAGATTTGTGGCTCCACGTGCTGTGTCCTGGGAATGTCCATCCTGTTAGGACAGCTGTGTGCTCTGCTAGAGTTGGATGGGATATTCTCTGACTAGGTGTGGTTCCTCTGGCTCTGCCCTGAGATGATTATCTCTCTTTGATGATTCTTTCTCTGAACATCCATTCATTGAGGAGAATGGGATGGGTGCCCATTTATTACTGTATTGCAGTCTCTCTCTTTAGGGTAACCTGGACCACATGAGACTATCTTCTCTGTCTCTCTGTCTCTTTGTCTCTGTCTCTCTGTCTGTCTCTGTGTCTCTGTCTCTGTCTCTCTGTCTCTCTATCCCTCTCTCTCTCTCCTCTCTCTCTTGATATATTAATATTTGACTTATATAATGTGTTTCCCAAGTCAGGTGCACATATGTATGTCTATTTAAAGCCATTACATAATTTTGTTAAATTTATCATTTTATTCATATTCACTAACCTTACTTGTCTCTTTGACTTGTTCAAATACAAGGTCTGTTTTACTTGGTATAAGTATTGTTACTTTGCTTCCATTTTTGTTTTCATTTGTGTGATGTATCTTTCCTCAGCCTTCATTCCTACCCTCTTTGTAGGTTCAGGAAGGTGATGAGTTTCTTGTAACCAGTATATAGTTGAGTCTTATTTTTATCCTTTCAGCCAGTTTATATCAGTTGATTGCTGACCTTAATTCATTTGTATTCAAGGTTATTTTTTTTATTATGTTTTCCTTCCTGCCTGCCCGCCTACATGCCTGACTGACTGTCTGCCATTCTCCCCACCCCTTTCCTTCTTTGCATACATTCCTGAGGTGCACAATAACTCTGCTGTTGTGGTGGGTTGACTGTCAGTCAGCCACTGAAGAAAATGTCCCCTAGCAGTAACTGGGCACCAGCAGGTGTTCTGGGTAATGTATGGACCAAGGCACATCTGTTCTCTGGAACTGAGCCATCCCTACTAGGCCACCAAGCTCCCCAAACTGTCATATGTGAAAGGGCCTTCACTCTCCTGCTGTGAAGGCTGCTGTTTGCCTGTGACAGGGTGTGGTGTGCCTTTCCTGCTGACCTTACAGTGACCCCCACAGTGGGTTTCCCCTGCTGCGGTTTGAGGAAGCAATGTCCCCCATAGCACCTGTGCTCACTCAGTCCCTGCAGTCACGCTGTTTTTGAAGGCTGTGGAACCTCTAGGAAGTGGACATTGCTGCTCCTTTAGGGAGCTATGTTGCTGGGAGTGGGCCTGCAGCTTTAGAGCTGGACCACTTCCTGTTACCTCTCTGCTTCCTGACTGCACAGGCAATGTGAAGAGCCGCCTTGTGCCTCCTCCCCTGAGGCTTCCCCACTAGACAGACTGTATCCTTTATCCTGTCAAGTCAGAAGTCAAAATATCATAAAAACAGATCAACTAAAGGACTCCATTAAGTTGTTTCTTATGAGATAGTTAGTTACAGTAGTGAGAAACAGCTGATGCTACCTCCAAACTGGGACCTGAGGTTCAAGTTGTTTCTTTTTCTCTAATGAAAGATGAGAGAGATATGAGAGATTGAACTCATGGCCTTGATTATGCCTGATAAATTCTCTGCTACTGGGCTACTCCATCCCTAAGTTTCATTTTGTTTTGTTTTGTTTTCCCTTCCCTTCCCTCTCTTCCCTTCCCTTCCCTTCCCTTCTCTTCTTTTCTTTTATATTTTGAAATAGTGTGCTGCAAAGTTGTTCCAGTTGACACCTGTCTTAGTTAGGGTTTTACTGCTGTGGACAGTCACCATGACCAAAGTAAGTTTTATAAAGGACAACATTTAATTGGGGCTGGCCTACAGGTGCAAAGGTTCAGTTCATTATCATCAAGGTGGGAGCATGGCAGCATCCAGGCAGGCATGGTGCAGGAGGAGCTGAGTTCTACATCTTTACCCGAAGGAAGCCAGGAACAGACTGAGCATCACCAGGCAGCTAGAAGGAGGGTCCCCAAGCCCATCTCCACAGTGACACACTTCCTCCAGCAAGGCCACACCTTCTAATAGTGCCAGTTCCTGGGCCAAGCATATGCAAACCATCACATTCCACTCCCTGGCCTCCATAGGCTCTTCAAACACATGAATCTATAGAGGCCATACCAAAACATAGCATAATAAAAAAGTACATTTAGTTCAATTTCCAAAGTCCGCATAGTCTATAGCAGTATCAACAATGTTAAAAGTCTTAAGTTCAAAGTCTCTTCCAAGATCCATCTAATCACTTAACTGTAATTAAGACAGGTAACCAGCTGTGCAAACTTCAAACCCTGCCATCTCCATGTCTGATGTCAAAGCGGTCCTCAGATTTTCAACTCCGTTTTCATCTTTGTTGACTGCAACAAACTTCTCCTGAGCTGGTTCCACTCCCTGTCAGCAGTTTTCCTCAGCAGATAGCCCACAGCTCTGGCATCTAGAACATCTTTTGGTCTCCAAGGCAGCTTCAGTGTTACAGCTTGTTTCAATGTCTGGGATCCACACATGATCCTCCACAGGGCTGGCTTCACTTCTCCAGCTCTGCCCTCTGTAGCAGTTTAACTTCAGGTTGATCCACTCCACTGTTGCTGCTGTTCTTGGTGATCATCCCATGGTACTGGCGTCTCCAGTACACTGGGGTCTTCCCCTGCTACTAGGCTTAGCTTCTCACTTTTCATGGTGCCAACCTCAGCTCCTTTGCCTGACCCCTTCAGTCCTGGGCCATCAATTGCAACTGAGGCTGCACCTTAACCAATGGCCTTCCATGGCCTCTCCCAGTGCCCAGCCTCAGCTGCTCTCCATGACCCCTTCATGCCTTCAAAACCAGTACCACCTGGGTGACTCTTACACGCTACCAAGTACAGCTCTAGCATGAGGTACAACCTTGGCATCTCTGGAACACCGCTCTCAAAAAACCCTTCCCAGAAGATTTCACCTCAGTGATGTTGGTCTCTTTCTTAGCTCCAGCTAACCAGCATCAACTGCCCCAGTAGTCTCCTTCTCCTCTTGAATATAAAGCCAGAGACACATGGCTGAAGCTGCCAAGTTCTGCTGCTTGCAGGAGCTGGAACATGGCCCCCTTGTTCTACTACATTATCACCAGTTTCCTCTTTTCTAACTCCTTCACTGCCTAAGCTTGGCTGTCCTGGATCTTGCTCTGTAGATTGACCTTAAATTTAGAGATCTGTATGCCTGTCTCCTGGGATTAAAGGTTTGTACTAAGTTTCGTGGAGCTAACTTAGCTGGGTGGGATCTTGCCCTGAGGCCATTACTCCCCTAATTCAATTTAATATCCTTGATTCAGCTCCATATCATTTCTGGGAGTCCCTTTAATACTCAAACCATATATTTTGTATTTTCCCTTTATTAACTTCCCTTTTTTTCATTAAAATGCTCGTAAGACTTAAGCAGAGAACAAAATCTATGATGGGCGTTTCTGAGACTTCCTTTATTAATTTAATTAATCTGAGTCTTTTCAGTTTAGCCTCAGGATGACTCTATAGACAAGGGCAAAAAGCAGCCACATTCTTCATCAAAATACCACAAAAGCAGTCTTTAGAGCACATACAATTGGGCCAGGCCTGCACAACTCAAATCACTCCCAGTAACAAAGACTTCCGCATTCCTACTAAGATAGCCCATTAAGCC